>NC_137073.1:63637520-63770020 GCF_951640355.1 Cnephaeus nilssonii
CCCCACTCAGTAATACTTGAAAGAGCCCTTAGCAGGCTAATCAGGCCCCTAAAATGACTGAAATTTGCATTAGCCCCAAATTTAAGGCCTTTAAAAATCTTACCAAAATTTAGCTTTACTCTCACCTTTTCCCAAAGCAAACTGTCTATTCCAGCTGAACTACCCTTACCCTCCACTCCCCAGCCATGTAATCTGGGGCCTCACCCATTTGGTGTCCAGGATACTCTCTCTGTGTTGTCTTCCCTACTCTTTATTACTGTGCCAAATTCTATTGATATTCCACTATCTCTCTCAGTAGGATGTCCATAATGGCACTCTCCTTGTCCATTTCACAATTTTAACTTTCTTTTTTTAATATCTAAAAATTATGTGATCTCTTGAAATAAGATAGCACTTAGATGCTTTTAAGATTATTTTTTGGTATTCTTCCTCTTATTTAATTTGTAGAAATGTTGTTTTAATAATAAAAATGAGTTATAATTGATGGCAGGGATCACATATTAATTGCCATTGCATCTATCACTAGTGTGCTATAATGTCATGCACATAATAGGCACTTTAAAATTATTGAATGAATTAATTCAAGAATTTGGAAAATATATAAGGGTATCATGTATATATATAATTAGTGAACATTTATTACATATGGTGAAAATGATTAAGAAAAACACCAAAATGTTATACAACTAAATCCAAACACTTTTGTAAGTTTTTACATTAAGTCCATCCATGACTCAAAAGCACCAACTTGTTTTCATTTGAAACAGTGGCATAAATTAAATAACTCAAAGTTAAAACATAGTCTACAAATACTACCAATGACATAAAGCCAGGAAGATGTAAATCAAAAGCTAACATAATGTGCTATGTTACATATTTGGTACCTGGGGGAAAAAAAGAAAAGCAAGAATTCTTGAGGAAATCACAAAATAGATTTATCAAAAGATGTTGTTAAAATGGAAAGAGAGAGATAAATCTTGGGGTGAAAAGGATTAAAACTAATGGTATGTGCCACAGTTAGAGCTAACACGTTCCTTATGGAATTTAGCCTGGATTGTAGAAAGGCAAGTAACCTGTGTAGAAAACAATGCCCATCAGTTTTCTTCAATCAACTGAGCAGGCATAATTTAAAGGCATCCAATTATTCATTTGACATTTCCGTTACATTAGTAACCCAATTGCTAAGAATATATTTTTATTATAAAGTACTTGTTAATACTATTAGCTCACTCTACTTTTTCCTCTAAGTATTGACATCAGAAAGCATTTCCTTTTCAATTAACTGAAGTCATTAAATCTTTCTTCATTTAAACTGCAAGTAGAATCCGACATGCAAGGCCTTGTACTGGGCTTCAGATAAAAAATAAAGACGAATCTAACATGAGAAATTATATATATTTTAATTCTGCACATTTATTTTGACCCTTTTGATATAACCCCTTAATTTAGAGCTATTTAATTTTACATGTAATGCATAGCAATCCTATCTAATATAAGAGTAATATGCAAATTAACCATCACTCTGCTACACCCACAAACCACACCCACCAGCAAATCAGGAGTGAGTATGCAAATTAACCCAACCAAGATGGCTGCGGCCATGGAGCAAGCAAGAGGCTTGGGTTTCCCCGGAAATGGAGGAAGCAAAGCTTTCTGCACACCCTGGCCAGCCCAGGCCTCCACTCAAGGCTACAAAGTTTCAATTATAGAAGATAAAATATTTCAACAAAAATGGCGACAGCCACAGAGTTGGAGAGAGCAGAAGGCTTGAGTTGCTCCCAGCGATGGAGGAAGCCAAGCTTCGGCAGCCCTGGCCTGCCTTGGCCTCCAATTAAAGCTACAAAATTTTAATTATAGAAGATAAATAAATCCCAACAAAAATGGCTGCGGCCACAGAGCAAGCAGGAGGCTTGGCTCTGCTCAAGGCTACAAAGTTTCAATTATAGAAGATAAATAAATCCCAGATCCCAGGGCCTCCGCTTGGGTCACCAGGGGGCTTGGCTGGCCTGCAAACCACCACAGGCCCCTCGCCCAGGCCCCCCAACACCCCAAGGGAACCCCCACCCTGATCTGGGACACTTTTCAGGGCAAACCAGCTGGCCCTGACCCGTGCACCAGGCCTCTAGCCTATCTAATAAAAGAGTAATATGCAAATTGACCATCACTCCAATACACAAGAGGGCTGCCTTTATGTGGTCAAAGATCCTGCCCCCATGTGGACACAAGATGGCTGCCACAAGATGGCCAGCAGGGGAGGGCAGTTGCAGGGGACCAGGCCTGCAGGGGAGGGCAGTTAGGGGTGACGAGGCCTGCAGGGGAGGGCAGTTAGGGGCAATCAGGCTGGCAGGGGAGGAGTTAGGCATCAATCAGGCAGTCAGGGGAGTGGTTAGGGGGTGATCACGCTGGCAGGCAGAAGCAGTTAGGGGCAATCAGGAAGGCAGGCAGGTGAGCAGTTGGGAGCCAGGAGTCCTGGATTGTGAGAGGGATGTCCGACTGCCCGTTTAGGCCCGATCCTACCAGGGCAGTCGGACATCCCTCAAGGGTTCCCATATTGGAGAGGGTGCAGGCTGGGCTGAGGGACACACCCCCTGTGCACCAATTTCATGCATCAGTCCTCTAGTCCTATATAATAAAGAGGTAATATGCAAATTGACTGTCACTCCAACACACAAGATGGCTGCCCCCATGTGGTCAAAGATGTCTGCCCCAATGTGGACACAAAATGGCCGCCACAAGATGGCCAGCAGGGAAGGGCAGTTGTGGGCAATCAGGCCAGCAGGGGAGGGCAGTTAGGGGCGACCAAGCTGGCAGGGGAGGGCAGTTAGGGGCAACCGGGCCTGCAGGGGAGGGCAGTTGGGAGCAACCAGGCCTATAGGGGATGGCAGTTGGGGGGGACCTGCAGGGGAGGGCAGTTGGGGGGAACAAGGCCTGCAAGGGAGGGCAATTGGGAGCTACAAGGTCTGCAGGGGAGGACAGTTGGTGGGACCAGGCCAGCAGGGGAGGGCAGTTGGGGGGGTCCAGGCCTGCAGGGGAGGGCAGTTTGGGGCAACCAGGCCAGCAAGGGAGGGAAGTTAGGGGCGACTGGGCCAGCAGGAGAGGGCAGTTGGGGGTGACCAGGCCTGCAGGGGAGGATAGTTAGGGGTGACCAGACCTGCATGGGAGGGTAGTTAGGGGTGACCAGGCTGGCAGCGGAGGGCAGTTAGGGGCAATCAGACTGGCAGGGTGGCAGTTTGGCATCGATCAGGTTGGCAGGGAAGTGGTTATGGGCAATCAGGCAGGCAGAGGTGGTTAGGGGCAATCAGGCAGGCAGGCCGGCAGGTGAGCAGTTGGGAGCCAGCAGTCATGGATTGTGAGAGGGATCCCAGATTGAAGAGGGTGCAGGCTGGGCTGAGGGACACACACCCCTGCCCCCTGTGCATGAATTTCATGCACCATGCCTCTAGTCCTACCTAATAATAGAGTAATATGCAAATTGACCCCAACTCCACTTACACCCACAAGCCACGCCCACCAGCCAATCAGAGTGAGTATGCAAATAAACCCAATCAAGATGGCTACAGCCACAGAGAGCAAGGTTTCCCAGGCAACAGGGGAAGCCAAGCTTTCCGCCTTCCCTGGCCTGGCCGGCCTAAGCCTCCACTCAAGCTACAAAGTTTCAATTATAGAAGGTGAATTAACCCCAACAGAAATGGCTGCCGGCCACAGAGCGAGCAGGAGGCTAGGCTCTGCTCCAGGCTACAAAGTTTCAATTGTAGTAGGAGAATAAATTCCAGATACCAGGGCCTCTGCTTGGGTCGCCAGGGGACGTGGCTGGCCTGAAAACCACCACAAGCCCCTTGCTCAGGTCACCCCACGCCCCAAGGGAACTCCCATCCTGATCCGGGACACCCTTCAGGGCAAACCAGCTGGCCCCCACCCCTGCACCAGGCCTCTATCCTATCTAATAAAAGAGTAATATGCAGATTGACCATCACTCCAACACACAATATGGCTTCCCCCATGTGGTCAAAGATCCTGCCCCCATGTGGACACAAGATGGCCTGCAGAGGAGGGCAGTTAGGGGTGACCAGGCAGGCAGAGGAGGGAAGTTGGGGGCAAACAGGCTGGCAGGGGAGCAGTTAGGCATCAATCTGGCTGGCAGCGGAGTGGTTAGGGGGTGATCAGGCTGGCAGGCAGAAGTGGTTAGGGGCAATCAGGAAGGCAGGCAGGCAAGCAGTTGGGAGCCAGCAGTCCTGGATTGTGAGAGGGATGTCCGACTGCCCGTTTTGGCCCGATCCCACCAGGATCGGGCCTAAACGGGCAGTCGGACATCCCTTGAGGGGTCCCAAACTGGAGAGAGTACAGGCTGGGCTGAGGGACACCCCCCCTCCGTGCACAAATTTCATGCACCAGGCCTCTAGTCTATATCCTATATAATAAAAGCCTAATATGCAAATTGTCCCCTTGGGTGGTTGTTCGATTGAGAGTTCAGCCGTTCGTTATGACGTGCGCTGACCACCAGGGGGCAGTGCGGAACATGGCAGGCGTTGGCCATGCGCTGCGACCTCTTGCTTGGGTCAAAGGTGATGGGGACAGAGGTGTGGTGTACACTATGTGCATGCCAGTTGCCTTACATATGTTATCCCAAGTATTCAAAAATGCAATAATAAGTATTGCCATTTCTATTTTGCTGATGGAGAAATTAAATCTAAGTAAAGAAAATTAACTTACCCAATATAATAGAGAAAGTGTAGTATATACCTAGGCCAGTTTTGGGGTTGATCAGACCTGAGTTTTGCCTGGGAAGTTTCTATTACACTGCTTAGGATTTGAGAAACAGAATGTTAGGTGACTAAAGCTCTACATCTTTAGAAGTAGTTTGTTTTTACTTATTCTTCTGTTCTTATGCCTTTTTCTTTTTTTTCCCCTTTTTTTTCCTATTCTCTCACTTTCTTTTACTGAGTCATTCAAAAATAAATGGTTGCTCAATAAAGACCATTAGAAAAATTTTATTGGTTAACTTGACCAAATTTTTCACTGATTCATATTTTTCTAAGTAGAACCAATACAGGACCATGAAGACCAGGGTGACTGTGTTGGTTAGAGACTTCGTGCTAAGAAAAGCAAAGTTTCTGATTTATTATTATTTTACACAAAACATTTCCTCTGTTTTACTTATGGCCTGCTACATTTATATAACCATGTCATCAATACATGCAACTTCTGGAAAACAATCACATGGAGTAAGAGATGGGTTATGGCTCAGAGCTACTTATCATTAAGAGAGTTCATTAGCCTAATCCTTTTTGGAAAAGTAGTTTACAGTCAATGTGCTGAATACCACTTTGAAAACTGGACACTTTTTTGTTTATATTGTTTTCTAAGTTAACACACACACTCACTAATGTAATAATCTTTCCATACTCCCATTCCCACAAAGGTGAAATTACCATCTTATTCTAATATGTACATTTAATTACTTTTTTCTAAATAATATTATCCTGTTGTTTTAAAAGCCAATCATTGTACACATCACTAAATGGAGGCATATGTTAGCATAGAACCAATGGAAAGGATCAGGTGCATATATTTAAGTAAAAAAAACAACAAAAAACTATGTCAGAATGAATTTCATACTGATACAGGGTAATAGAGACAGGCAAGGGAAAGCCAAACACCACATGGAGGCCATTTGTTCCTTCAAAGCATGATGCAGATTCAAACCTTCAGATAAAAATGTACAAGCTGCCAACTTCAAAGGAGAGTCATTAAAAAATAAAAAATAAAACAATTGAGAATTGTACCTTGCATACATAAACACTTAGTGTGCACATGTGTGCTGGTACCTCACATTCATAGAGCATATCTGATGTCAAACCATATTATCTTAATAGCTGAATTAGATGATAACTGTTAAAAACTCTGAATTCATAATTCTTTGTGTACATAAAAAAATTCATAAGGTTCTGTAAAAATCCTGGCATATACAACATTTAACATTATTTACATTTAATTAGGCAAAATCAAATCCTACAAAGTTGCTTCATTAGATTTCTCCAAGGCCAGTTGTTTATGAAGCACTGAATCATTAATATGCAGTTTCTTTCATAATTATAAGGCTGTCAGATAAGAAGCCTGCTGCCTAAGACAGATAAAGCAACTTAGAGATAGTCACAGATATAAACCCCAATTCACACTGCTAGAGCATTTGGAAAAGTCTTGCATAAAAATGTGAATCACTTTATAGAGACAAACAACATGGAGCAGTGAAGATCAAGTTCATGTTTATTTGATTTTTTTCTCCTTTTTAAATGGAGAATAAGGTAGAAAAAATCGAACAGTAAAATTGTTAGCATTTTTTAATTTAAAGAATTCATTACAAAAATTAAAAAAAAACACCCATATTTTTCTCAATGTAGATATTTAGATGAAGGATCCAAGTTTATCTCCATCCCTGATAATAATGACCTAACATGTTGCCACCCTGTTTCTCTGAGTACTATTCCCAGCAAGAAGTCTTGTGATGATTTACAAATATGCATATCTGCAAGTTTGTTTAATTTTTTAACCAGAAGTTAACTATAATGATTCTGTTTCCTATAATTTCTCATTTATGCATAATCTAAACAATCATACTTTCAATGAAATTATTTTCAGCCCTGTATATTGATTCACATACAGCTTATTTTCAGTCTTTTTTCTTTACTACTGATGAAATGAAACTAAAGTCCATGTCTGATGCTTGCTCCTCTACACTTTCAGTGGGACCCACAGCACCTCGGTATTTGTCAGTCCCTTTTATCAGGTGGGCCTTCCACATACTTCCTTTCACCTAGTGACAATCATGCCACTAGTACAAATGTGCCTGTGTTGTGTTACCTTTTCATATATATATCTTCCCTTGACTCAGTGTCAAACTCCCTGTGGCCCAAGGCACTGGAGCTTTAATTCTAGTCTTTCTTACAGGGGATGCAGTCAACTTCTCCAGGGCAATCAAAGCAACATTTTACCAGTGTCTTAAGAGGTCCTGAGACTGGGGGGCAATGGTGGGTATTATTTTTGTTTGTCAAAATGCATAATACACCTTTCTTTCTTGGATTTTCATAATTTTAACTAATTTAAAATGCTAAAAGCAGAGCAGAAAAAAACACACACAACTTGGATTTCTTTGTTAATACAGTATTTTCTGATGTATTTAAACATATAAATCTTTACATTCACATAATATCTAAAATAAAATTTAAGAAATAGATATTAAAGGTATTGCTCTTATTGTCTGACCATTGAATGTTCTTTTAATAAATAACTAGAAAATATATCATGCTTCTACTTTTACTCTATGTAGTCCCATCATCCTTAGTGATTTCCACATGTATTAAAATTGTCCATCTAACAATGAAATCTCACTGTTCACCACTTTTCATAATTCAACCTTTTTTCTTATTCTATATCTTCTCAACAGCATAACCATATCCTTTCTTTTTTAAAATTATTTATTATTTAAAGTATTACATATGATATTGCATATGTCTCATTTTTCCCCCATTGACCTCTCCCTCGCCATCCCCACCCACCCGAGCACATGCCCTCACCCTCCTAGTGTCTGTGTCCATTGGTTATGCTTATATGCATGCATATAAGTCCTTTGGTCATCTCTTATCCCCCTATCACCCTCCTCTGCCTTCCCTCTGAAGTTTGACAGTCTGTTCTATAGATTGGTTTGGGTAGTATGGACATTTTAATGATGTTGATGCAACCAGTCCATGAACATGGTATATTCTTCCATTTGTTTATGTCTTCCTCTATATCCTTTTTCAATGTCGTGTAGATTTCCGAGTATATGCATTTTACCTCCTTAGTTACGTTTATTACTAGGTATCTTAATTTTTTTGGTGCAATGGTAAATAGGATTGTTTTTGTTATTTCTCTTTCTCTGAGTTCATTATTGGTGAATAAAAAAGCCATAGATTTCTGAGTGTTAATTTTGTATCCTGCTACATTGCCGAATTCATTTATTAAATCCATTAGTTTTTGATGGAGTCTTTAAGGTTTTCTATGTACAATATCATGTCATCTGCAAATAATGACAGTTTTACTTCTTCTTTTCCAATTTGGATGCCTTGAATTTCTTCTTCTTGTCTGATCACTATGGCTAGCACTTCCAGTACAGTGTCAAACATTAGTGGTAAGAGTGGGTATTCCTGTCTTGGTTCTGTTCTTATGGGAAATGGTTTTAGTTTTTGCCCACTGAGTATGATGTTGGTTGTAGGTTTGTCATGTAAGGCTTTTATTATGTTGAAGTATGATCCCTCTATTCCCACTTAGCTGAGAGTTTTTATCAAAAATGGGTGTTGGCTTTTGTCAAATGCTTTTTCTGTATCATTAATATGATTATGTGATTTTTATCTCTCAATTTGTTTATGTGATGCATCACGTTTATTGATTTGTGGATGTTGTACCATCCTTGCATCCCGGAATAAATCACACTTGGTCATGGCGTATGATCTTTCTAATGTAATGCTGGATCTGATTTGCTAGGATTTTGTGAGGATTTTAGCATCTATGTTCATGAGGGTTATTGGCCTGTAATTCTTTTTCTTTGTAGTGTCTTTATCTGGTTTTGGGATTAAGGTAATGCTGGCTTCATAGAAAGAACTTGGAAGTGTTCCTTCTTGAATTTTTTAGAATAGTCTGAGTAGGATAGGTTTTAGTTCTTCTTTGAATGTTTGGTAAAACTTCCCTGTGAAGCCATCTGGCCCAGGGCTTTTGTTTGCTGGAAGCTTTTTGATGACTGCTTCACTTTCCTCCATAGTCATCAGCCTATTCAGGTTTTTTAATTATTCTTGATTGAGTTTTGGAAGGTTATATTTTTTTAGGAATATGTCCATTTCTTCTACGTTGACCAGTTAGTTGGAATAGTTGTTCATAGTATTTTTTTTACACTCCTTTGTATTTCTGTGGTGTCTGTTGTTATTTTGCCTCTTTCATTTCTGGTTTTGTTTATTTGTGTACTCTCTCTTTGTTTCTTGGTGAGCCTGGGTAGAGGTTCATCAATCTTGTTTATCCTTTTAAAGAGCCAGCTCTTGGTTTTATTGATCTTTTGTATTGTTTCTTTGGTCTCTATGTCATTTATTTCCTCTCTGATCTTTATTATTTCCTTCCTTCTGTTCACTCTGGGATTTTCTTGTTGCTCTCTTTCTAATTCTTTAAGTTGTAGAGTTAGATAATTTATTACCAGTTTTTCTTATTTTTTGAGGTAGACCTGTAATGCTATGAACTTCTCTCTCAGGAGTGCCTTCGCTGTGTCCCATAGATTTTGGATTGTTGTGTTTTCATTGTTATTTGTTTCCAGGATTTTTTTTATTTCTTTTTTATCTCTTTGGTAACCCCATCATTGTTTAATAACATGCTATTTAGCCTCCAAGTGTTTGAATTTTTTTATTGTAGTTTATTTCTAATATTATGCCATTATGATGTGAGAAGATGCTTGATACGATTTCAATCTTCTTGAATTTGAAGAGACTTTGCCTGTGTCCCAATATGTGGTCTATCTTTGAAAGTGTCCTATGTGCACTTGAGAAGAATGTATATTCTGTAGCTTTGGGGTAAAATGTTCTCAAGATGTTGATTAAGGCCATCTAATCTAATGAGTCATTTAGGATTGCTGTTTCTTTGCTGATTTTTTGTCTAGAGGATTTATCCAGTGATGAATAATTTAATGGGGTATTAAAATCCCCTACTATTGTTGTATTGCTGTTGATTTCTTCCTTGATATCTTCCAAAAGTTTTTTTTGTTCTTTTTTTTTTTTTAATGTATTTGGGAGCTCCTGCATTGGGTGCATATATGTTTACCAGAGTTATATCCTCATGTTGTATCAATCCCTTTAATATTATGAAGTGGCCTTCCTTATCTCTTGTTATGGCTTTCACTTTGAGGAGTATTTTGTCAGATATAAGTATTGCTACCCCAACCTTTTTTTTTTTTTTTCATTTATTTGCCTGAAAAATATTTTTCCATCCATTCACTTTTATTCTGTGTGAGTAACTTTGTTCGGAGGTGGGTCTCTTATATATATATGTTTTCTTATCCATTCAGCCACTCCGTGTCTCTTAATTGGAGCATTTAGTCCATTTACATTTAAGGTTATTATTGATAGGTACTTGTTTGTAGCCATATTTATTCTTTATGCCTGTGTTTCATCTTCCCTTTCTATTTCTATTTCTTCTTTTTACAACAGTCACTTTAACATTTCTTGCATTGTTGGCTTAGTAGTGATAAACACCCTTAGCCTTTTTTTTGTCTGCAAAGCTCCTGATTTCCCCTTCAATTTTGAATGTTAGCCTTGCTGGATAGAGTATTCTTGGATTCAGTACCTTGCTTTCCATTACTTTGTATACTTCATTCCATTATTTTCTGGCCTGATGTGTTTCTGTTGAGAAGTCATTTGATAATCTAATGGGAGATCCTTTGTAGGTAACTCCCAGTCTCTCTCTTGCAGCCTTTAAGATTCACTACTTGTTGTTAACATTTGCCCTTGTAATTATGAAGTGTCTTGGTGTGGGTCTTTGGGGTTCATCTTGTTTGGGACTCTCTGTGCTTGTGTGACTTCCCCCAAAATAGGGAAGTTTTCTGTCATTATTTCTTCAAATAGGTTTTCTAATCTTTGCTCCTCTTCTTGTCCTTCTGGCACCCCTATTTTATGTATGTTACTTAATTTCATGTTGTCCCAAAGTTCCCTTAGGCTCTCCTGCTTTCTTTTTTTTTTTCTAATTGCTGTTGAGATTGAGTGTGTTTCTCTGCCCTATCTTCTAACTCGCTAATTCGGTCCTCCACTTCACCACATTTTTAGTCTACTGTTGAAACCTTCCATTGTGTGTTTTTATTGTAGCTGTATGATTTTTATTTCCTCTTGATTCTTACATTTAGTTGTTGATTTTTTCATTCATCTGGTTTATGAACTATATAATATTTACTCTGAATTCTTTTGTTGACATATTGCATGCCCCCATCTCATTTAGTTCTTTTTCTGGTAATTCCTCCTTATCTTTCCTTAGGGGGTTGTTTCTTTGTCTCCCACTTTTGCTGTCTCTTTCTGACCCCAGGCACCCTGTTTGGGGTTTGAGAAGTTGAAGACCCTATCAAGGCAATGTTCTGGAAATCATTAGCCCAGAGACTGGGTCTGCCTTGAGTCGCACGCCTTTATTGTCTCTGCTCTGAGCTGTATCCCCTTCTCCCACAGATTTTGTCCCGCATTTGTTTTCTTCAGCTTCGCAGGGTGGTGGGAATGCATGCATAGTTCCTCTGGTGTGTGACTCCCGGTGAGGACCCAGAGCCCTCTGGCATGGAATTTGCTGTGTGGCCCCAGCACTCGTGGCAAGGTGGCACCCTACATCCCTCTGACAGAGCACTTGCAACATGGTCCTGTGGCCCCCAGCTGGGCACACTGGTTTGCTCTGGTCACCCCTGCAGCGCTCTCCTGTGGCCCAGAGTGAGGTGTATGCTGGGTTGCTCTAGGTAGCCCCTGTAGGACTGTTTGAGGGGCAAGGGAAAAGCAGATGTGGTTGCTCTGGGTCGCACAGTCAGAGCTCCCCTGTGGCCTGAGTGAGATGTGTGATGGGTTTCTCTAGGTTGCCCCTCCCGGGCTGGGGTGAAGCCAGTGTGGGTTGCTTTGGGTTGCCCCAGCAGGGCTGTCCAGAATGCTGTAGTAGAGTGTGTACCCATTGCTCTGGGTCGCACAGGTTGCTCTAAGTCACACAGTCCATGCTCTCCTATGGCCCAGAGTGGGGTGTGCTCTGGGTTGCTCCTGGTTGCCTGGGCAGCAGGCCCCGGGGCTCAGAGTGGAGCAGGCACCAGGTGGCTCCGGGTGAGGCTATCAGCATTGTTCTGAGGCCTGGTGCGGGGGTGGGGCTCAGGGTTTCACCTGGCTTGCACTTACTGTGGGGTCTTGGAGCCGGATCCTAGGATGCTGGGTCCCAATGGGCTGGTGAGGAGGCTTGGCGTGGGAGCTCTCTGGTGGCAGGAGCACACATTATCACCTCAAGTTAAACAAGTCAAAGCCTAGTTCATCTGACCCCAGTACTGTATTCTCTATTTGTGGTAAGGTTTTCTTTATTTTCATAGTTTCTTATGTAAACCATTACTGCATCTCCTTTTACTTTTTTCTTTCTCTCTGTTATCCAATTTAACATCAATAATGTTTCTTCATTATAGCCATACCTTCATTTTCTTTATCTTGATCTTACTTTTGATCCCTATGATCTCACATTTGTATTATAAAAACAAAGGTCTAGCTGAAACCGGTTT
The DNA here is from genome assembly GCF_951640355.1 of Cnephaeus nilssonii. NCBI lineage: Eukaryota > Metazoa > Chordata > Mammalia > Chiroptera > Vespertilionidae > Cnephaeus > Cnephaeus nilssonii. Next base: position 63,649,804 of record NC_137073.1, read on the forward strand.
GGCTCAGTGGATAGAGCGTCGGCCTGCGGACTGAAAGATCCTGTGTTCGATTCCGGTTAAGGGCATGTACCTTGGTTGCAGGCACATCCCCAGTCGGGGGTGTGCAGGAGGCAGCTGATCAATGTTTCTCTTTCATCGATGTTTCTAGCTCTCTATCCCTCTCCCTTCCTCTCTGTAAAATATCAATAAAATATATTAAAAACAAACAACAACAAATAAAACAAACAAAGGTCTAAATAATCCCTCTAGTTTTCTTTTCTTTCATATTGTAAGTTATCCATTATCATAAATCAGATGTATTTATCTGAAACATCACAACTCACTCGCATACTTGAAATCTTCAAGCATCCTATCTAATAAGAGGGAATATGCTAATTGACCATCACTCCATCACAAAGATGGCTGCACCCACAGCTGAGGCCAAGTTCCCATAAGGAGCCTTAACGAGCAATCAGCAGGGACCTGAGGCTACGCCCTCCCCCGCCCCCAATGGGCTTGACAGGGGACCTCAGTCCATGTCCCCCATCCGGCAGGGTTTGACAGGGGATCTCAGGCCTTGTCCCCCACATGGCAGGACTTGACAGGGGACCTCAGGCTGCTCCCCACACCTGGCAGGGTTTGACAGGGAACCTCAAGGTGTGCTTCCCGTCCTGGTGCTGGGCTAGGGGACCTCAGGCTGCTCCCTCCACCCCAAAACCAGGCCGGGGGACCTCAGGCCATGCCCCCCACCAGGTGGGGCTTGACAGGGGACTTCAGGCCATGTCCCCCACCCCAGCAACGATCCAGGGGACCTGAGGCTGCACCTCCCTGGCTGGTGGGGCTTGACTGGGGACCTCAAGGTGCACCCCCAGTGCTGGGTTGGGGGAACTCAGGCCTCACCCCCCACCCAGCGGGGCTTGACGGGGGACCTGAGGCTGTGCCCCCCTCCCAGTGCCAGGCCGGGGGACCTGAGGCTGTGGGCCCCTGCCTGGCAGGGCTTGACGGTGGACCTAAGGCCATGCCCCCCACCCAGCGGGGCTTGACAGGGGATCTCAGGCCATGTCCCACACCTGGCAGGGCTTGACAGGGGTCCTCAAGGCACACCTCCTGCCCCTGTCTGGGCTGGGGGACCTCAGGCCACGACCCCATCCTGGCACTGGGCCAGGGGACCTGAGGCTACGTCCCCTGCCCGGTGGGGCTTGACAAGGGTGGGACTGGCCAGGTCTGGATCTAGCCCAATGGGGGGTGGGGGGTGGCCGGGTCTGGGTCTCACGCAATTTTGAAGTGCATGTGGGTGGGCGGGGACTTGACTCTGGATCCCGTGGTGTGCCCCAGACTCTGACAGGATGAAGGTTTTCATATACATGTTATTAATTTTCTTTCATCTCTGACACTTCTATTATAGAGAAAGGGCAAATAGCAATATTAAATTATTTCCTCTAATTAATCCCCTTTTAATGTGCATGAATTTCGTGCACTGGGCTACTAGTGGAATATAAAAATAAAGCATTTAACCCTACACTTGGACCCTTCATAATTTGGCTCAGTCCTAAATTTTCAAGTGTACCCTTCCTTACCCATTTGTTTTCTTTCAATTAATTCTATCTATTTACAGTCTTGCAAGTAAGCCTTGCTCTTTTTAACCTCTTTATGTCATTTCTCTTCACTACCCTCACTGAATAGCCTATGCTTATAGTTTTTTTTTTTGAATATGCAGCCCTAGACCAACCCTTCCATGAACACTCTATGACATTTCCAGGGCACAGTAGACTCTTATTTTGTTTATCCCAGATAAATGTATTATCAATTCATTATAATAATATAGACACTACCAAAAATGATTTAAATAAATTTCTTTAGGAATGGGAATCATCCATTGATAATGAAAAACAAGCACTATCTTTTATTTGATATTTCATAAATTATATACACAAATTCAGTTGTCAATTTGTATCATGATTATGATAGTAGTAACATCAGAATCTTGTACTTACTACAATGGACCTAATAATTTTCTTTCAAAGTTTTAGACCAAATATAAATACCTCATTTTAAAAATTAGCATATGATCAACTCAGTTGAAAGTAACAAGTAAGTATTCTTTATGTAGTTACCTGCAATTCAATAATTCATAATTTTTAAAGCACACTTTTACTATTATTTTTGTTTAGGTTATGAATAGGTATCATATAAAAATATGTGTAAAATGGCTTGAAATTCCATCTAATCAAACAATTAACTTTATTCATTTTGGTAGTCAAAATTTAAGTGCAATCAGTTGTAATTTGGGTAAATTATTGTTAAAAATGTTTGTGTTTACCACATTATGTTAGATTCTCTATGTTTAAAATTCTGATGAGCAAAAGAAAAAAATTTGAACAATATTTTGCAGTGATGGTCCTGGACTTTTTACATTAGAATACCTAGATGTTTGTTAAAAAATTGTAGATTCTTGGGGACCTTCAAAATGTTGAAAGATAATCTGCACTGAAGGGCCCATATATCTACATTTTTAACAAGCTTCACGGGTGACCCATAATCCACAATCAAGTCTGAGAATCAGCACTCTAGGAAGGTGTTCTTACAAGAAGACTAATCAGTATTTCAGAGGCTAGTTGTAAAATGGGGAATAAATAGTAAAAAAAGTAAAAATAAATAAATAAATATGAATTTTCTCTAGGAGAGTCTAGAGAAAAGTCTATGAATAAAATAGTTTATAAAAAGCAAGCCTTTAAAGGGTAGCACTCCAATTATTTCTTGCCTTTATTTTTTTACCAGAATAGTGGAAGCAGAAAAGCTTGTAGTCTCCCACTTCACTCCATTTACATAGTTATCCAAGTACAGTCTTTAATTAAGAAGTTTCATTGCTTCATGCAGTAAACTTCACTACTATTAACCTCTACCCTAAAGATTTAACAGATTATTAGCAATGTAAATCTATAGGTTCTGTCAGGATCCCTGAGTTTTCAGATCTCAAGGGATGGGAAGGAGCAGTGGATAACTCCATATTACCTTAAATGCAATTGGTCTGTTGTTTTAGTCTAAGAATTCTATTTCAATAGGTACTTGACAGCAAAGTACAAAACAAACTACTATGACTGAAAGTAGTAGAAATTACTTCTAAGAACTACAAAGTTATTTTTTAACTAATTTCATCTTATAGAATTATTTTATTAATATTAATGCTATAGTTTAGTATAGAATTATGTAATTAGAAATTCTTCTGTTTGCATGAACTAAACAAACCCAAAAGAGGTTGGTGGTGGTGTTAAAGCTTACAATAAAGGGACAAGTGCAGAAACACAGTTAACTGGACAGCTTAAGGGAACCCAAGCCATCACTCTCTTTCATTGGCTCCTCTCTGACCATTTCCTTCTCGTATTTGCTGACAGGCTTCTTTTGCTTGTACCATTTGACATAATGGAGAATTTAGTCACTAACAGCTTCTGAAAGGAACTGAGTGCTTTTTTTCTCTCTCTGGGTCCTACCATATTCCTTCAGCAGACAGCCCCATACATGGGCTAATTAGGTTTGTCCAGGTGTTGGGAGTTTGGGAAAGGAACTCTGATTTGTTACTCTTGGACCTATTGCCCCCTCCCAAACCTGTGACTGGGGGATATGTGCAGCGGGTTGAGAGAGGATGAAAATGAGAAGTGGGGATCACATTGTTTGAGCATAATTGCAGGACCTAATGAGGATTGGAAAGAGGAGCAGTGACCAAAGAGAATGAATCATTGTGGGGTTCCTATCACAGATTTGATGTTTTATAGGAAAACCTGCTTACCTGGAAGAATCTAGTGTCTTGACCTGTGCTCTTTAAACAAGGCCTTTACAACCTCTTAGTGATGTCTAAATTTAAAAGACAGATTCTTAAGGAATAACACAGAATAATACTATTAATAGGAATCTTTTGTTTAGATTGCAATAAGCCTGGTGCTTTATATACATTACTAGAGGCCCGGTGCATGAAATTCATGTCACCCTCTCCAATCTGGGACCCCTTGGGGGATGTCTGACTTCCGGTTTAGGCCCTGTGATATCGGGCCTAAACTGGCAGTTGGACATCCCTCTCACAATCCAGGATTGCTGGCTCCTAACCACTCACCTGCCTGCCTGCCTGATTGCCCCTAACTGCTCCTGCCTGCCAGCCTAATCACCCCCTAACCACTTCCCTGCCAGCCTGATTGACACCTAACTGCTCCCCTGCCGGCCCGATTGCCCCCAACTGCCTGCAGGCCTGGTTGCCCCCAACTGCCCTCCCCTGCCAGCCATCTTGTGACAATGTGGGGGTGGCCATCTTGTGGTGGCCATCTTGTGATGACGTGGGGCAGCCATCTTGAGATGCGAGGGTGTGAAGGTCAATTTGCATGTTACCTCTTTATTATATAGGATTTCATTTTTTCCTACAACTCAATTATTACCTTCATTTTAAAGATTAAACAAATGATATTCAGTAATGACATGAGTAGTAAAATATAAAGCCAAGCATCTAAACAAGGTCTGTCAGAGCAAAAAGCCATGCTTGCTCACCCTTACAATTCATATTTTCTGAGTTCAAGGGCATAGTCTGAAGAATTTGTGACATTATTTTTATAATGAAAATTATTAGCTCTCTATATAAAAAGAGAAATGATTAGAAAATATGGTGAAACTTGTGATGGAATGTTGTTGCTTTCATCCCCAAATCCTCTCAATGTTTTAGAGAAAAATTTCTTAAACCGAGGCCATACCACAATCTGCATCTTTATTCCTTTACCTGGGTCCCTGAATGTAGGGTCAGGCTGTATATTTTGTGGAAAAAGATATCAGAGGAAGTAATCTCAAACTTCAAGGGGTAAATCTGGTATTTTGAGAAGTAAATGTGTATGTTAAGGCTGCTTTGTAAAAGGCTCTGTGGCTTAAAAGAATGAAGTGTCCTAAAGTAATTTCTCTTCCTCAGTAAGTTGGGTACTAGGGAAATTTGTCTTTATGTGTATCCTTACTCTCAGAGCAGGATATATGGGTACAAATTTTCCAGGGTACTATTTTTGGAATAGATGGGCAGAGCTGAAATGTATGAACATATGTATGCATGTTTGTGTACGTATATGAGCATGTATATTTGTACAAGCAACCGCATTTTGTTCTTCCCATCATCCTCCCACCCTCTTCTCCATTTGGAAGATATTTGAAATATGGAACATGTGCTTGGTGGGCAGACAGTATGTATTATTTTATAATGATCAACAATTGTGTGTGTGTTTCCCTTAATAAACCTACAAGCAATTAATCTGTTTTGTAGCTAAAATTATTTCACATGAGTTATCTCCATCTTATTTGTTTGCATACATTATATAGTATTCTGTGAAGACAAAGATAATTTGTTATAATCTTGTTGAAGACAATTTTATTCTAAATTATCATATTTATATCAAATTTTCCAATTTTTCAAGACACACAAATATTAAAAATATAATTATGATATATGGTGGCATCAATTTAGGTCATTCAGGGTAAAAGCACAGACTGTAGAAATGGGATTTTCTTTGTGAATAAATATGTGCCTGTGAGCATATGCATGGGAAAGTCTATGATGTAGCTTCTTACACAGGCATATATTTTTATCTGACAAATTTTGGTGGAAATACTGGTTTTCTTAATATTTTAATTACTTATATTAATAATGATACATTTGACAGTGAGACAAAATACCAAAGGTATAAAATTATAAATGTACTAGAGGCTCGGTGCATGGGCTTGTGCACCAGTGGGGTCCCTCGGCCTGGCCTGCACCCTCTCGCAATCCAGGACCCCTCAGGGGATGTCAGACTGCCAGTTTCAGCCCGATCCCTGCAGGCCAGGCCCAGGGACCCCACCGGTGCATGAATCCATGCATCGGGCCTCTAGTATGCATATAAGATCTTTGGTTAATCTCTTCCCGCCCTCCCCCTCCCCCCTTCCCTCTCAGATTCATCATTCTGTTCCATGTTTCCATGCCCATGCATTGAGCATCTGCCCCCTGATAGTCAGTGTGCATCAGAGCTACTGGTTGAATGGTCAAACGGTCACTTAGGCTTATATATATACTAGAGGCCCGGTGCACGAAATTCGTGCACAGTGGGAGGGGTGTCTCTCAGCCCAACCTGCACCCTCTCCAATCTGGGACCCCTTGGGGGATGTCCGACTGCCTGTTTAGGCCCTATCCAATGGATCGGGCCTAAACAGGCAGTCGGACATCCCTTTCACAATCTAGGACTGCTGGTTCCCAGCTACTCGTCTGCCTGCCTTCCTGATTGCCCCTAACTGCTCTGCCTGCCAGCCTGATCACCCCCTAACCACTCCCCTGGCTGCCTGATCGATGCCTAACTGCCCTCCCCTGACACCCCGGTCACCCCCAAATGCCCTCCCTTGCATATTCCCTCTTTATTAGATAGGGTTTTTTCCTTTAGCATATTGGACAATCCTAACTGGTTTGGCTCAGTGGATGGAGCATTGGCCTGCAGAATCAAGGGTCCCAGGTTCGATTCTGGTCAAGGGCATGTACCTTGGTTGGGGGCACATACCCAGTGGGGAGTGTGCAGGAGGCAGCTGATCGATGTTTCTCTCTCATAGATGTTTCTAGCTCTCTATCCCTTTCCCTTCCTCTCTGTAAAAAATCAATAAAATATATATTATAAAAAAAGAAACATTTAAGATTCCTTTATATCTGCCTGGCTGGTGTGACTCAATGGTTGAGACCCCAGGCTGCCACCGCTGGAAGGGGTTTGGGCCCTGGCCAGGCTGAGACTCCAGCCCAGAATGCCATCTCAGCCCAGCCAGGCTGAGACCCCTGCCCAGGCTGCCATCTCAGTCTGGCTGGGGATAGCCCGGTGGGGGTAGCCGGGTGGGGGTGCACAGCTCCAGCCCAGGCTGCCTTCGCTGGCCTGAAGATTGCGCATTGGGGTTGCACTGCCCTGCTGGCCTGAGACCCCCCAACCCCTTAGCCCTCGGCCTCTTTGCCCTGGATCACGCACTTTGCGCCAGGGCTCTGGGTGGGGCGCTGTCGGCCGGCCTGAAGCCCCCGAGCGCACGGCCGCTTTGCCCCGATCACGCACCGGGCCTCGGGGGCGGGGCGCTGTCAGCCGGCCTGAGACCCCCAGCCCCCGAGTCCATGGCCACTTTGCCCCGGATTGCACACTTTGCGCCGGGGCTCGCGGGCAGGGCGCTGTCGGCCGGCCTGAGACCCCCAGCCCCCGAGTCCACGGCCGCTTTGCCCCAGATCGCGCACCGGGCCTTGGGGGCGGGGCGCTGTCAGCCGGCCTGAGACCCCCAGCCCCCGAGTCCACGGCCGCTTTGCCCCAGATCGCGCACCGGGCCTTGGGGGCGGGGCGCTGTCAGCCGGCCTGAGACCCCCAGCCCCCGAGTCCACGGCCACTTTGCCCCGGATTGCGCACTTTGCGCCGGGGCTCGCGGGCAGGGCGCTGTCGGCCGGCCTGAGACCCCCAGCCCCCGAGTCCACGGCCGCTTTGCCCCGGATCGCGCACCGGGCCTCGGGGGCGGGGAGCTGTCGGCCGGCCTGAGACCCCCAGCCCCCCAGCCCGTGGCCACTTTGCCCCAGATCGCGCACCGGACCCCGGGGGCGGGGCGTTGTCGGCTGGCCTGAGACCCCCAGCCCCCGAGTCCACGGCCGCTTTGCCCCGGATCGCGCACCGGGCCTCGGGGGCGGGGAGCTGTCAGCCGGCCTGAGACCCCCAGCCCCCAAGTCCATGGCCGCTTTGCCCTGGATTGTGCACTTTGCGCCGGGGCTCGCGGGAGGGGCGCTGTCTGCTGGCCTGAGACCCCCGGCCCCCCAGCCCGTGGCCGCTTTGCCCCAGATCGCGCACCCGGCGTCAGGGGCGGGGCGCTGTCAGCCGGCCTGAGACCCCCGGCCCCCCAGCCCGCGGATCGCGTGCCGGGGCTCAGAGCTAAGAGGACTGGGCGCCGCCATCTTGTGGCCATGGGCGCCGCCATTTTGTCGCAGAGTGATGGCTAATTTGCATATTACTCTATATTAGATAGATATACTAGATGCCCGGTGCACGAAATTCCTGCATGAGGGTATGTCCCTCAGCCCAGCCTGTACCCTCGAGGGATGGGACCCCTCGAGGGATGTCCGACTGCCCATTTGGGCCTGATCCTGCTGGCTCCCAACTGCTTGCCTGCCTGCCTGCCTGCCTTCCTGATTGCCCCTAACCACTTCTGCCTGCCAGCCTGATCACCCTGTAACCACTCCCCTGACTGCCCTTCCCTGCAGGCCTGGTGTCCCCCAACTGCTCTCCCCTGCAGGCCTGGTCCCCCTCAACTGCTCTCCCCTGCAGGCCTGGTCCCCCCAACTGCCCTTCCCTGCAGGCACGGTCGCCCCAAACTTCCCTCCTCTGCCGGCCTGGTCACCCCTAACTGCCCTCCCCTGCAGGCTTGATCGCCCCAAACTGTCCTCCCTTACAGGCCTGGTCCCTCCCAACTGCTCTCCCCTGCTGGCCTGATCGCCCACAACTGCCCTCCCTTGCAGGCCTGGTCCCTCCCAACTGCCCTACCCTGCTAACCATCTTGTGGCAACCATCTTGTGTCCACATGGGGGCAGCCATCTTTGACCACATGGGGGCAGCCGTCTTGTGTATTGGAGTGATAGTCAATTTGCATATTACTCTTTTATTAGATAGGAGGATATATGGATGCTTTCTTAAAATGACGTATAGTTTACATGCCTTCCTTTTCCTATTTAGTTTCTCCATTTTTTTGCATTTAAAACAAACAAATAAATAAAAATACCTAAAAACATGGTTGATTTGCTAACTTTAAGCTTGGATGGTTCACTTAAAATCTTCATATCCTGAATACAATAGTCAGTCAAATTTACCATCAGCTATTTCAGAAAATGGAAAGCTAAAATCTAGATTACAAATTAAAAAGAACAAAATTGTACTAAATAATTGTACTTTGAGTAGAAGTTCTTGATAATACTGGATATGGCATTCTTGTTATCTCATATGATATAAGGATCTTACTGTTTGAAGTTCTGAGGTATTTTACAGCATAATCATTACCTAAATGGACATGATATCTCCCTTTTCATTCAGAATACAGCCCTTTTCTAAATGTGAACTACGTCGCACACAGTGCAGTGTGTATAATGTATACATATGCTTCAAAGAACAATACCATTTCTTTCTCATGACTCAGAAAACCGAGGTAAAGAAGATCATGGTGACCCTGCAGGGCAACCCTTCACTCAATGCCAGTGCCCAGCCTGGGGCAGGTGTTTGGGTAAAGCTATTTTACTCAAAGAGCCTTTTCCCTTTCAGTAAAGTCAACATATTCTCAATAAGGATTTACCCAACCTCAATGATTATTCCTTTACTTTGAAAATGTTAACCTGTATCTTTTAAAAACAGCAATCAGAACAAGATTAGTATGTTTTTAACACAGTAATAGCATACGTGTCAGCCTGCTACCCAATCTCTATGCTTCCCATTACAGATCTCTGATTACAGACCACAGGCACTGTTTTCCTAAAAGCACCTTTCAAGTACCCTGCCTTTCACTGAAATGTGGCTGCTACTGTGTACTTATTTTTAAAATGGCTTGACAGAATTGCTAATGTTCTCATTCCTGCAGGATATTTCCTAATACTTGTAGCCTTTTCATGTTTCTAATTAGGCCAGTAATGGTCCCTGAAGTTAAACCAATTAAAATTATTTACTGTGACACACAGTGTGGAGATAATTATCTGATATCTGAATCCAACTTCTGCTTACTTCGCAACATTACTTAATAGAAAACAGAGAAACTGATGCCCATGCTTTCATTTTACTTGTCTACCAAATGTGTTTGCCCCATAGCAAACTGTTTAAATAAAGCATTAAAATCTTTGTGGTGCTAATCAAAATGTTTAAAATCCACTCACACTCCCTTTATAGTTCTAAAAAGCATCTAAAACTCTTGCACATTACCTTTTGCATTATAGTTGCTGACCAATGTAGTGTTATAGCCACATTATAAACAGATAATGCAGCTTCTGCAGTTTCTAGGAACCTTACTTTTCTCTCTTCCTCCGCTTGTTTTCTCTAATTATCTTTTTTTCTTTCCAACAATTCTTTTCTTGTCTTTTTCTCTTTGTCTTGTGCTTTGTTTCAGCATAGTGTGGCTCGCCACAAAAGGCACAAATCCAATGGACTTTGAAATATAAGCCTCATACAACAGAAGGTAATTCTGTGTAGGCTAAACAGTTATTATAGCATGGCACAAAGCAAGTTAGATTTATTACCATTTTATCTTTGCATAGGGTTGGATGTTTGGAAGAGGGGAGGTTTACAAAGAGGATTTTAATAGATGGCAGAGGTCTTAGCAACATTTCGGTTTATATTTAATGTAAAGCAAAAATCCCTCTAGAAAAAAAAATTGCACATAGCAAGTAAATTATGTCAAGAAGCAATGCTTTTCATTAAAAGTTGGCTGGCATCGTGCAGAAAGAGAATTTGGACAAAAATAAAGAGTGAGCATGTAAGTCAGGCTTGCATATGCTGTAGTTAAATGCCAAAGTGCAGTCTCGTAAAGAATTATAGCTTAGACACTTTGAGAACATTTAGCCCATAATCCCAATGCAAATTATTCTAAAAGAAAATTGAGTTTTATGCCAAAATGCCACCTTGAGACTGGCAATGTAACGTTGGACATTAAGCCTGATCTTAGGCTAGATTCCTTTACTGTTGCCTGCTTTTTGTTCAAATATTCATGAAAACCAGTATAGATACAGTACAGAAACAGATACATTTTCCACGCCACCATGTGCTTAAATGGAGCCCCCTGGCTTTACTTTACTTTGGAGAAACAGATCGAAAAACTGGGAGAATTAGGCATGCCATTTAATTCCAAACCCTAGCCGAAGAGCGAGGTGTTTGAGAACTTCCAGTCCAGGGCCTGGCTTGGCATAATAATGGATCACATTTGAGAAACCCTGCATACACAGGTGATCAGAGATGCCCACTTATTTCCCCCACAGAGAGTAGGGAATGCCTGTCTTGTACTATATAAGCTTGAGAACACATTAGGTTAGCAAAGCGCCAGGAAGGGTAGTGAAGACTTTTCAGAGAGGCCTTTGAGATCATTCAAGTTGGGGTGGAATTCTTTCCACAGGCTCTTTCCTGAAGCACTGCTTTTAATATTAGCAGAACTCACGTGTTTATGGTGGTTACAATGGAAGAACTCTGGCTACATCTCCTATATCATCATGCATTTTGTATATATCTTCATTAACACAACACTACGCTTATTGCATTCTAATTTTTTAATCTAATGCTCATCAGTGAGAAGCGCAGACAGTGGAATTAAAAACATCTGCATTTGTGAGCTTTGAGAAGATCTCAAGTGGTGCAAAATCTCTCCAACATATTTTCAGTGCTCTGCTCACACCCCGGTTATGGGCTGGTTTACCACCTGCTGCTGGAGTGCTGGACCCAATGGTTTACACCTGTGGCCTGGAGGCACTGCCCTCAGCAGACCACAGCCAAGTCATCTCACCTGGAGATGGCTGGGAAACGAGGCCCTCGAGCAAGATTAGCCAATAAGCCCTCGGGTACAAAAGGCGGTCCTCCTCCATTTCAAGACGCTGCTCTGTGATGGTGCTGTCGAGTTTCGACTCCGGATGAAGCTAAGGTTAGACTTAACTTGAGACCATATCCTCAGGTTACCTCCTTTCCCTTTCCTTGTTTTGTCTGCCTAAGAGAGTTCTTCTGAGAGGACATGTATCCTCCAATGGGAACATTTTAAACCACGTAGTCTGTTATCATAGCAGTCAAAATGTTTATTTCTTCTGGGAGTCTGATATAATCATTTCTACTTTTCTAAGAATGTGCCCATTTTACCTCATTTTCAAACATGTTGGCATACATGTTTTCATGATACTCTTCGATGCTTTTCATTTCTATGGCAGCTACAATTTCACACTCTAAATATTGTGTATTTGTGTCTTTATTTTCCCCTGGATTCCAGAAGTTTTTGTATTTTATTATCCTTTTCAAAGAAGTGGTTTTGACTTTATTGATTCTATTTCATACAGAATTTCTATTTTATTAGTATCATTATTATTTATTTTCCTTTACTTTCTTTACATTCTTTTTCTAACTTCTTGCCTATTATTTTCACATTTAAATTTTCTAATATAAATATTTAAATAAATACTTTTCCCTTTCCTGCTTTCAACAAGTTTTCTGTATTTCATATTTTTCACTTCAGAATATTTTCTAATTTTCAGTATAATTTGTTCTTTGATACTGCAGTAGTTTTTTATTTCATTTCTAACATTTTAAGGTTTGTTTTTTTAATCCTCACTGATTTATAATCTAATTTGTACTGGCAAGAGAATGCAGTCTGTATGATATCAATTATTTTAAATGCCTTTAGAATTGCTATTGGGTTAGTATATGATCAAGTTTTATAAATCTTTCCCATATCTTGGTGGTGGAGCTGGTGGAGGTGGGGGAAGGGGTGGAGAGGAAAATGTATCTTCAACTCTTGTTTTGTTGAAAGCAATGTTGTGCTTAGCTTAGGATCTGTATGATGGTGTTCTAACTTTTAAATCTGTTTGACTGCTCAGTGAGAGGTGTGTTAATATCTCCTTCTACCAAGTTGGATTTAATAATACTTTAACTTCAGTTTTGTTTGAATTGTTTGTTTTGTGTATTTTGAATCTAAATTTTAGTTTCACACTGAGAATTATTATATCTTTCTAGTTAAACATTTTAAAGTGCATACTGATGTTTTTTCAACCCATAATGCTTTTTACCTCAAATATGTTTTGGCTTGAGAGTACTATAGCTCTATTAGCTCTCCTTATGTTAATATTTGCTTGGTATATATAATTTTATTCATCTTGCTTCCTATTTTCTGTATCTTTATGTTTCAAATCCATCTTTTTCAATAAGCATATAGAGGAGTGAGGGGAATTTTTTACCCAAACTTTATCCTTCTACTGGAGTGTTTAGTCTAATTACACTTTGTTATTTATATTTTAAAACCTTGTGTTTGTTTTTACTTCTCTAAATTGTCTGGTATTATTTAGGGTATGTTGTTTACTTTTGCTGTCTATTGGATTGGTTAGTTTTATAAAATGTAGCTAATTCATTTTTACTAACTATTTAAACAGTTATGTGTCTATTTCTGCTATTTTGGTGCTATCTCTAGAAATTGTAACATCCACATTTTAAATTAAAAACTGTAAAATAAATCGATAACATTGTTCTTCACCAATGCAATATGGGAATGTTAGGATATTTTAATGCTTATATATCCCCATGCATTTTACATAATATTGTTGTTCAGTGTTTTAGTCTTATCTTTTGACTCCACAAGTATTACCTTAATAGCCAAATTTGTTTACAAATTACCATTTTCAATGCTTCCTCTTTTTCTTGCATATGTTTCTAGCATGATTCTTCTTTTTCCTGAATGTGATATTGTGATTTATAATAAGAAATATATATTTGGTTTTTGTCTCCGGTTTCTGGCACAGAGCTTCTAAAACACTTGAAATTTCCTAAATGACGAGAGCAATAGAGACATCTTGATATTCAAAACAAAACCTTTCAACCACACCTGAGTTCATGTTAATGCAGTGACTTTTTGAAAACCCCTAAAGATGAGGCTGGTCACCAGGGAACTAACATTGTGAATGGAAGGCTGGGAGTGGAATTGATAGCTGATAATTTAATCAATCATGCCTATATAATAAAGCCTACATACATAAAATCCAAAAGACTGGGCTTGGAGAGCTTTGGGGTTAGTGAATAGAAGTTCTCGGGGACTGTGGTACCCCGGAGAGGGCAAAGAAATTCTGGGCCCTTTTCCTACACAGGCACACCTTGTTTTATTGTGCTTAGCTTTACTGTGCTTCACAGGTGTTGCTTTTTTTTTTTTACAAATTGAAGGCCAGACTCCACCAGCAACAGGATTACCACTTGCTTTAATATCTCCAAGGTATGCCTGCACCTTCCTGAAATATCTGTGAGGTATGCCTGTACCTTGCCCTGTGCATCTTCTATATGGCTGTCCCGGATTATAGCCCTTTATGATAAACTGGTAATCTAGTAAGTAAAATGTTTCTCTGAGTTACATGAACTACTCAAGTAAATTAATCTAAACCAGAGGGTCATAGGAACCTCTGAGCTATAGCCAGTTGGTCAGAAGTGTAGGTACTTATAGTATCTTATTTTACCTCTCAAGAATTCTGCATGAATCGTCCCAAAAAACCCAAGGAATTAAAATTAATACAATATTATTTTCTTTACAACCAATATTCAGGATTTTCCAATTGTATCCAAATTTCAAATTTTATACTCTTTTCTTTCAAACCAAGATCTAGTCAAGGGGAATACATTGCAGTAGGTTGTCATTTTTCTTTAGTATCTTTACACTAGAATAACTACCCTATATTGAACACTTTACACTAGAATAGTGTTTCTCGATGGGGGCAGTTTTGTCCTCTGAGACATTTGGCAATGTTCACACACATGTTTGGTAATCACAGTTTATGGGAGGTGGGGAGAGAGCTATTGGCATACGGTGGGGAGAGAGACTAGAGATGCTGTTAAACATCCTACAGTGTACAAGACTGTCTCTCACAACAAAGGATTATCCAGCCCGAAATGTCAATAGTGCTGAGGTTGAGGAACCCCAAACTTCATCTTTTTTTTTCTGCCTTTTATGGCATTGCTATTTTTGAAACATCAAGGACTGTTTTGTAGCATGTTATAGAATGTTGAACAATCTACCTTTGTCTGATGGTTTCCTCATGACTAAATTAAATTTAAATGTTTTGGCAAAAATATCATGTAGTGATATATGCCTTGTCATTTTTTAAATAGTTTTCTTTATAATTAAAATTCAGCAATATCTTGCTTAATTTTTAAAAGTCTATTAAACACCTTATCTCATTATTTACCTTTTTTTGGTCTAAAGTCTTTCGTGGAGCTTTTTAGTTTTTTTTTTGTTTGTTTGTTTCAACTGATTTTCAATCATAGTGGGCTATTATTAAAATGTTTTGGGTTTGGGGGTTATTAGATTATAAACTCATGTTCTTTGCTTCTTTATTGGTGACATCCAGACTTTGATGGATCAAAGGAGATGACTCAAGAGAAATTTTAAAATAATTGTAACTAAATAGAAATTAATATACAGCTTACCAAATTTGTGGGATTCAGTAAAAGCAGTCCTTAAAGGGAAATGTATAGCACTAAATGCATATACTCTATTACATACGAGGAAAGATCTAAAATTAATAATTTAGCTTTTACCTTAAACTAGAGGAAGAAATGAGCAATTTAAGGCTAAACCAAGAAGGAAAGAAAGGATTAAAATTTGAGCGGAAGTCAATAAAATTGAAAACGAGAAAATCAATGAAACTAAAACCGTTTATCTCAATGGTAGCAAAAAAATAAGTTATAGCTGGAGGTTGAGGTAGGGCCTAAGAGGTTTCTTTAGGATATATTTGTTTAAAATACATTCTTTAGAATATATTTGCTTTTAAAAAAACTCATGATTCTGAATGTTTGTGGAAATGACAAATAGGAAAGGGAAGTTCAAAGATGCAGGAGCAAATTCATGAGAAAAAGAGTATACACATGTAGAAAGATTAACTACCCTATATTGAACACTATGCATCTGGTGTTAAACTCAGACATTTATGTGGATTATTTAAATTTATCTTTACATTGATACTCTGAGGTTGATATTTTCTCAATTTTATAGTGAGAAATTTTTAAGTTCAGAAAAATTAATAAAAACCCAAACTTACAGAGCTAGAGAAACTAGAGAAACTTAAGCGGTAGAGTCAGAATTCTAACTGGATGTGATGCCAACACCTATATATATATTTAAACTGCTATCCTGCTCTGCCTCTTTTTCCCCATATACACAACCACCCTGAACCTGCAACCAGAAAACATGAATTTCCTGAGAGTAAAATACTGAGATCGAACTGGAGTTATGCCAAGAAGAGAGTGGGTCCCGGTTTGCAGCATTTGGCTGTGAATCAGTCGAATAGATTAATACACCTAGAATGGACTCTTTTCTTTGCTCTACTCTTTTTGTACCCACGTTTGCACTTATTATTCTTTCTTTCCTAAAGTGCTTTTTTCCTGAATATTTGTGTGATTGTTGCTTTCTTTTCCCTCAGATATGGGTTTAAATGTCACTTTCTTAGAGAACCTGAAAGAGTCAGTAATAGGAATTTGGCAAATGGGAATTATGGGCAAAGATTGGCAATACTTAAATTTTCCAGAAGAGAAATTTATTCTATCTAACAGAAACTGAGAATTTAGGCTCCATTGGCAAGATTGTTTCCCCTCTGCCGGTTCCTGGCTTAGTGATCCTAACCAACTTAATTAACCATTAACTTGGTTAGGATCTGTACCTACTTCTTCATTTTAAAATGGAAATACTAGGACTTCTTACAAGGATTCTTGTAAGTATTAAATGAGCTAATTCACATAAAAAGCTTAATTAGCATAATAAGTGTTCCACAGTGTTAGCTACTCTCTAAGCATGATGATGTTAAAACACTTGATCAGCCTTATCCCCTTTGCTTTGATTCCACATTACCAAAATCAATATTTCCCAATAACTGTTTTCCTTCACTTTTTATTTGTAGACAGGAAAAGAATAGCCTGGCCTCCTCCGCCAGGGATCTATTACTATTAGTATCACTGTAAATTAATAAATTGTTTTTATTAAATGAATTGCATCAATCTGTTCAAAGTTTCATGAATTTGGAAAATACAAGTGCATTCTGATATTCATCTACTTTGGGAGTGTTGAGAAAAGCAGGTTGGACAGCAGATGAGAGACTTTCGGGATGATGAAAGTCCCTGTCTTAGGAGAGTGGGCAGCCTTATCCTCGCAGACGGCATACAATCCCCTCACACCTCTGCATGCAGCGCTTTCCCCCATCTGCATGTTTAGAATCCCTGCTGTTATCTTTCTGTTACAGATCGTGACCAGAGGAGCGAAGTAACTTGCCCAAGGTCACAGAGCCTGTACTCAGACTGGGCTTTGACGGACAGCAAAGACCTCTCAGTACATACACACTTGGTTCTGATAATAGTAAATATAGGGATAATCAGAAAATATCCAATGAGGATAACAAAGTCAGTTTAAATATTTGTTTTTAAGAATGAGAGCTCTAAAGAACTTTGTAAAGTCAAAGGAATACTTAAATAATTTCAAAATTATGCATAAGCTACTCTTTTACAAACACATACACATATGTGTCTATGCCTTTACATAGATTTGCTAGTATATTGTTAGTAGTTCTTTATATTATTTTAAACCCAACACACTGTGGGCTAATATATTTAACTAGAGGCCCAATGCACAAAAGTCATCACTGGGGACCCAGGAAATCAGGCCTTAGCCAGCAGGCAGACATCCTTCTCACAGTCCAAGACCCCTCACTCCTTACCGCCTGCCTGCTCTCTGCTCCTTACTGCTCGGCTTGCTGCTCCTTAGTGCTGCTGCTCCTGCCACTACCACTGTGCTTGCCAGCCATGAGCCTGGCTTCTGGCTGAGCAGTGTACCCCTTGTGGGAGAGCACTGACCACCATGGGGCAGCTTCTGTGTTGAGTATCTGTCCCCAGGTGGTCAGTGCGCATTATAGCGACCGGTTGTTCCGCCAGTCATTCTGCTGTTCGGTTGATTTGCATATTAGGGTTTTATTATACAGGACTGGTGTAAATTAAAATGGCATTTCAGAAAACTTCTATTTATTTAATGTGGTTTTCAGGTTATAGCTTAGTTAGATAATTGAGTAATTTGATCATTGTAGTGGTTTTCCCATTCCAACTTCTGCTGAAAAGTTTGGACATTAATAGACTTGTTCTAAGTAACAGCTTACCACAATATAAGTAATGTGGTGTGTAAACTCGTTGACAAGATTGGGGAAGCTAAAGTAACACAATTATAGGTCTCTATGGAGGATTGTTCGGTCCTTTTCCTTTTGCTAAGCATCTCAGCTTGGAATGATTCCTGAAGAAGAGTTTGAGCTCATTCCAGAAAGTCTCTTCATCTTTTTGTTGTTGTTGTTGTTGTTAATCCTCATCCAAGGATATTTTTCCGTTGATTTTTAGAGAGTGTGGAAGGGAAGGGGAGAGACAGAAAAAGAGAAACATTGATGTGAGAGAGAAACCTCAATTAGTTGCCTCCCAGACCCACCCCTGACGGGGGGCTGGGGATCTGGTCTGCAACTGAGGTATGTGTCCTTGCCCTTGAGCAGAATCAAACCCAGGGCCCTTCAGTCTGAGGGCTGCCACTGTATCCATTTAGCCAAACCAGCTGGGGCAAGTCTCTTCATCTTTGACTGCCATCTGCTCTGCTGAGCTCTGTGGACCTAGCCTTATGTTTGGTTCAGTTTCTGTAGCATCTTTATTAATGCTTTATAAAAAAAATAAAATATTAACATGTCCATCCAAATATCATAGAAGGCTGAGAAAAATGCAAGTAGAGAGAAATGCAAGCACAGAATTCTACAGTAACAAACAATTGTGTATAACAATATCTACAAAAGAAAAGAACCACAAATAGATGGAGTCAAAAGACTGGAAGAACTGGAGAAAATAAAACAATAATGCCAAAATTAAAAATTTTAAAAAGGCTTACACACAGGATCTAAAAACACTAACGATTCACTTCATGTGATTTTTGTAAGAAAGGAAAAAAACAACATTTTAAGAATGCTTATGTTAGCCCGGCAGGTGTGGCTCAGTGGTTGAGTGTTGGCCCATGAACCAGGAGGTCACAGTTCGATTCCCTGTCAGGGCACATGCCCAGGTTGCGGGCTGGATCCCTGGTGGGGAGTGGTGTACAGGAGGCAGCCTTTCGATGTTTCTCTCTATCCCTCTCCCTTCCTCTCTCTCAAATTAATAAAAATATATATATTTAAAAAGAATGGGTATGTTAAAAAGCTACTGTTAAAAATAAATAAGGGGTTTTTCTTATGAGATCTCTAAGATTCGTTCTTTCCTTTTCCTTTCACGACTGCTTTCCTTTCACAGCCCTGTGTCTGGTTTCCCTCTTTCTCTTCCAGTCACAGCTCTTTCAGCACATTCTTGGCTGATAGAATACGGATAGAGTAGTCTCCTGCACATATCACGCTCATGAGAAATCTACTGTGGTCATTCCTTTGTTTCCTAATACCAGTGTCCTTGGGTAACACTCTGAGCCTTTCAGTATTAAGATATTTCTCAATTTTTTTTTTCACCTGGGTTTCTTTGTCTTTTAGTTTTATACTATAATCTAATGATATAGTTTATTTTTAAATATCTCATTAGTTTTTCTTTGTTTAAGGCTTAAAAATTCTTTAGAATATTATACAATGGAATGCTACATTTCATTTTGAGTTTACAGTGTGTGTAATAATAGATTCTTGTTTCGAGTATGGTTAGAGAAATTGAGTTACATCAAATGTTAAAGGAAACAACAAGAACTAGTAATGTATGCTTAAGTAATAATAAAGACAGACAAAACAATGATTATAGTTACAGAAAGAGCATTTTCAAATACAAACTCTGTCACCGAGTTCAAAGACTTTGGTCAAATTTCTTAAATCTCTGTTCCTGAGCAGTAAAATAGAGTAAATAACACTGAATCATGCATACACTCACTTAGACATATGAACATTTTTTCTTAATAAACATTTCTGAGTAAAGCAAATATTTCTTAACTTTTCCCCATTCCCATTATCTTATTCAGAGTGTAACTGTTTTCTATAAAACCATATTTCCCCATAAGCATTCCCTTTCATGATGTTTTTAGTGAATGTTCTTTTAAGAGTGTTTTATTCTATTGAGAAGCAATAGGGATGTGTGAAATTTAGATTGCACACATTTAGAAGGAGTAATAAATATAGTGTCTAAGATATAGGATAAGAAACAAAAAGCTCTATTTTCTACCATCATACCAATGAATGACAAAAAAAATCATGAAAATATAGTATACTAATTTTAGATCTCATTTCAAAAATTATACACATTGTATTAAACCTATTCATAGTCTATGAAAGTTTTAAAAATATGCATTCCATAATACCACTAAAGGGAATGCTTCACGCTGATAAAAGTGAAGCATTTCTTTAGGTATTGTCCATGTAAGCAAGTGACAAGTGGTTCTAGTCCTAATGTCAGCCTGCTAATCACCACACTAATCAGTCCTGGCATTCTCATGGTTCAGTGGTGAGCAATGGAGTAAATAGCCAGTCTTTGGCATTAAGGAGTTAAATACTCCTTAGCCCAAACTTTGAAAAAGTTTTGCTCCATGCCCACTTAGACAATGACAAGCTGTTAAGCTCAAAACTAATTAACATTTCAAAAAACTAGTGTTAATCAGTATTAGGCAAACTCTAGGGAGAAACCCTTCCCTGCAGAGACCCCTTTCTTCCTTTGCTTTACAGCAATAACTTTAAAATTATTACTTTAATTTTAAATTGTGTTTGACACATAGTAAACAAACCTAAAATTCAGTAAGCTGAAAGAAATGGAATCCTAGGTTGGTTCCTTGTTTCTTAACTCTTTCTAATAAAGGCAACTTTTATCATCTTTATTTTACTTGTTTATAGAAACCATTTCTAATATGTGCAATAACGTTGGCATTTAATATGGGTACATATACTCATATTCATAAAATGGATGAATAGATACAACTTAATCCCCTACAGCATTACTCCATTCCTGCTACTTAGAAATAGGACTGAAAGGCTGCCCAGTTATGAGATAAATTAAAATTTAGGTTTTGGAACCTGAATTCCTGTCTACCTCCTCATTTTACACATGCAGGCACTGAGGCCCCAGGTGAGAAAGTAGCTACTGGTGGACATGCACTTAGAGTGTAGATGTTTTCAATTCCACTATCTGTTATTCTCACTGGTGAGCATTTGATCCAATGAGCGTAATCGTGTGTTTAAAATTCCAGTTTTATTTAATTGGGATATGTAAGCATCAATAAACTTCTACATTCCCAGAACTTTCACATATAAAATTCTATAAGAGATTTTTTATTTTGTATACACACATGAAGTAGGCAACATGTTTCCTTTTTGGATGCAGACAGATCTGTGTAAGTCTTTCAAGAGGTAGTTGGTAGCATATTGGATTACATCTGGACTGAGGACTTCCTGTGCTCAAATGCTTGTTCCCCCATTTGATAACCGTGTATCCTTGTAGCGAAGGTCATCCTGCGAACGTTTTGTTTTCTCATCTGAGAAGATAATGATGATACCTACCTCACGCTCACTGTGAAGCTAAACAGAGATAGTGTACTTACTCTTGCCTGGCACTTAGTAAGAGTGTACTTAAAGCACTATAATAGATAAATGGGTATTTAGGTCAAGACCGATTGGAAAAACCGGCTCCTATCATAAAACGCTAAAGTATTACAAGACACCTCTGAAACCATTGACACGTTTGTGGGGGCACTTTCTTCTTTTGTGGTGGTTTTATCAAAGAAGCCAAATGTGACAAGATAGATATACAGTGATGAGTTCCTTGTTACCTTGCCTTTAAGAAATGAAATAAATGGTTTGAGAGGTTCATGGGGGAAAATAATTTCAGAAAAGACCTCCTACCTGTGAGGACTTCAAATAGTCACAGTAAGAGTGATGGAATCAACGACTAACACATTTTCCCCCCAAGCTCACTGGCTGCATCTCACTAGCTGAGTAATAAATATATCCTGAAAGCCTCTAATGATCTGAGATTATGGGCAAAGCAATACTGGAGGCTTCTGCTTTGGTTGGCACAGTGTGCTCTTCCTAAAGTCCTCTGTGAGTTGCCTCTCTTCCTGGCAGCTTAGGGCTCTGCATTACCTTAGCTGTAACCTTGAGTTTTGCAATAGATTTTTACACTTAATGACATCCCATCCAGCAAGCTTCTAAGGACATTTGGTTTGGCCACCCAAGCTGAAACACTGTTTCCCCCAAATTGAACTCATTACTGACACAGGAAGGGCTCTGTGGATTTAAGTGTAACTTAGGAAAACTCAGATTTTCCTCAGCCATTGTTTAAATATATTTTGCCAGTAGCTTAGACCCAGTCATGAAAAGATAAAGCAGAAAGAAAGAAAGGGTGCCACTGTCCTTCATGCCTCTTTCCCTTAATTGTAGTAATTACAGTAGACAGAACAGCAAAACTTTTCAGAAGATGTTGCTCTCTTTTGTGTTTTTGAGTTCTCTGAGGCTGAAACCCCGCTGACTTTGTCCACCATAGAGTTTTTAAGGTTCATAGGATAAGAGATATAAAATCCATCTAGTAGTAGGCGATAAATGCTAGTTATTATTGGAAATATTGCTGTTACTAGTCAGAAAAATCAATAAGCTATTTAAAACACTAGAACTACACTTGAAAAGGATCTAAATGAAAACATTATATTATTTTTAAAGTCGCTTTGTGCATACCTGTGAAGTCTAGCACCCTCTTCATGAGACCTTCCCTGAGCTTAGCATGTTCCTCTGTTTTTCACTATCCCAGGACCATGTTAATTTTCTTCGTAACATGTTATTGTTAACTGTTTGTTTTATTTATTTGTTCATCTTCTATCTCCCGTATGAGTGAGGGCAGGGATGACACCTGCTTGGAACAGCACTGCAGTACAGCTCTGGATGCCCAGTCCTAGCACCGTGTCCATTCATATTATCCAGGCAGTGTTTGGATCAGTACTCTTGCCTTCACATGACATGAACGCAGTTCAAATGGTCACACGAAGGATTTATAAGCTTGAGTTACCAAACATGGAAAAATATGGTGTAGCAGGCCTCTGTGTAGCCTAGGTTGAAAGATTCCCAGTGTCAATACTATATGTGGTTTCTTTTTTCTTTTCTTTTTTTTACATCTCTTCACCTTTTGCAGGCTTATTGTACTGCAGAGGCTGACTGGGTTACAACCCTATGACCACAGTTTCATAGCTTAGTATTCAAAGGAAATAAAGAGCTGACCTAGAAACAGATCATTTCTGGTCAAGCCTGGGTCACATGCATAATCCTTGATGGGAGCATAGGTATACAGACTGGTACCTCCAAAACCCAGAAAAGCCAGTGCTATTACCTGAAGGGGAAAGAATTCTGAAGAGAAAGGGGAAAAATAGCTATCTACTACAGACATAAAAACCAATAAGTTAATTATATAACAACTAGAGGCCTGGTGCATAAAAATTCATGCACTGGATGGGGGGTAGTCCCTTAGACCAGCCTGCCCCCTCTCATGGTCCGGGAGCCCTCAGGGGTGGGAGGCGATGTCCCCATCACACCTCTGCTGCTGCCACTGCCGGCAGCGCAAGCCTCGGCCGGCCCTGGTTACCTGAGCCTCTAGCAGCCCTGGGCGTCTGAGCAGCCACCATCTGAGGCTTGCCTGCACCTTGGACTGGCCCTGGGCAGCTGGGCAGCCACCATCCAAAGCTTGCCTGTGCCTTGAGCTGGCCCTGGGCAGCTGGGGGGCTGAAGGGACTGGGGGACTCCAGAGGCAGATGCGTGCCTGCTGCCCCGGCGGGGCTGAGGGGATTGGGCACTGCCATCTTGTTACTGTGGGTGCCGCCATCTTTGAGGGCAGGGCAGTCAATTAGCATATTCCCTCCTTATTGGCTGTAGGCACTGCCATCTTTGAGGGTGGGGCAGTCAATTAGTATATTCCCTCTTTATTAGATAGAATTAACTATATAGTTGGTTTCAGATTTTTGAAAGCTAGAGGTGCCTTTTTCTTCATAAGGAATAAAATTTAAATGTAAAGCTCATGCCACTTTTACATTATGTATAAGAAAAGCTTTTGTTGCTGAGGTGTGGCTACTTTTAATATAGTCACATATTTAGGTCAATGGATATGAATGTCCATCATTGATATTACCAACATATTTCTCCATTGTGACAGGAAAGCAATTGCTGAATGGAAAAAATCCAACCTAATAAAAGATAATATGCAAATTGACCCTAACTCAGCTACCCCCACAAGCCACACCCACCAGCCACGCCCACCAGCCAATCAGGAGCAAATATGCAAATAAACCCAACCAAGATGGCTACAGCCACAGAGAGCAGGAGGGAGGCTTGGGTTTCCCCGGTAACAAAGGAAGCCAAGCTTTCCACGTGCCGTTGCAGGCCTAAGCCTCCACTCAAGGCTACAAAGTTTCAATTATAGAAGGTAAACAAATCCAAACAGAAATGGCCACAGCCACTGAGCTGGAAATAGCGGGAGGCTTGGGTTTCCCCTGGCAATGGAGGAAGCAAAGCTTCTGCAACCCTGGCTGCCCTAGGCCTCCGCTCCAGGCTACAAAGTTTCAATTGTAGAAGGTAAATAAATCCCAGATACCAGGGCCTCTGCTTGGGTTGCCAGGGGGCGTGGCTGGCCTGCAAACCACCACAGGCCCTTCACCCAGGCTGCCCCACACCCCAAGGGAACCCCAACCCTGAGCCGGGATACCCTTCAGGGAAAACCAGCTGGCCCCCACCCGTGCACCAGGCCTCTATCCTATCTAATAAAAGAGTAATATGCAGATTGACCATAACTCAAACACACAATATGGCTGCCCCCATGTGGTCAAAGATCCTGCCACCATGTGGACACAAGATGGCCAGCAGGGGAGGGCAGTTGGGAGGGACCAGGCCTGCAAGGGAGGGCAGTTGAGGGCAATCAAGCCTGCAGGGGAGGGCAGTTAGGGGTGACCAGGCCTAAAGGGGAGGGCAGTTAGGGGCAAACACGCTGGCAGGGGAGCAGTTAGGCATCAATCAGGCTGGCAGGGGAGTGGTTAGGGGGTGATCAGGCAGAAGCGGTTAGGGGCAATCAGGAAGGCTGCCAGGCGAGCAGTTGGGAGCCAGCAGTCCTGGATTGTGAGAGGGATGTCCAACTGTCCATTTAGGCCCGATCCCGGGATCGGGCCTAAACGGGCAGTCGGACATCCCTCGAGGGGTCCCAGATTGGAGAGGGTACAGGCTGGCCTGAGGGATACCCTTCCCCCCCCCCCCCCGTGCATGAATTTCGTGCACTGGGCCTCTAGTATAGAAATAATTGCTAGAGCAGGTGGTCATTGAGAATGCATTCTATATCCTATCCTTGAGATCCTTGTCATGAAAACATGCTTGAAACAAACAAGAAAATTAGTTCTTCCACAGAAATGTCTAGAATGAAAGTGGCATATATGTTATATTGATTCAGGATTTTTTCAGTGAGCAGGGTACGAGGGTGATTTCTTTCCCGGGTTCTTGTCCAGATGGATTCGAAGAATGAAGCCATGGGCAAAAGGTGGTAGGTGAGAAGTACAGAAACTTTATTGCAAGCAGATACTACTATGTATCTCTAAAACCAAATCTAAGCTTCTAATTCTAAGTGTCTCTCGTGGCTAAGGAGAGACAGAGGGGTCCCCTAAGGAGGGTGGCCACTGCTCTCTTTGTCTTGAGGTATTATATATCCTAGAGACCCCTTTCCCTTAATCTAGGACCCCCATACTTTCCTCATATTGGTACCAGTTTCAAAGGCCAAAGCCCACGTGGTGCCCCCTCTTTCTTTCCCCTTATTTTGCAACATTCCTCTATCCTCTGTGAACATATGTTTACTTTTTACTGATATTCTGTGACTTTTCTTTATCCTCTGTGAATGTATGTCTTTCTCCCCCTTATCCTGTGGCATTTCTCTGTCATTCGCATATCCATCTTATTTGTTCAGGTTGGAGTTGCTTTTGAGCTACCTTATGGTTGCTTTAATACCTAGCAACCTTATCTTGCCAAGCCTTGAGACTGAAACCGCTGGCTTCTCTGCTCGAAGAATAAAACGGGCTCTTTTTTCCTGGCCGGAGATGTCTTATTACCCCTGTGGCTCTCCCAGTTGCCCAGGTCAGGGCTACTTTTGATCTAACTTATGGCTGCTTTAATTGTTCAGGCCAAGGTGCCTCTATCCTCTCTGGACCCCCTCCCTTCCTGTCTGCCTAATTAAGCTAGCTAGCTACCCTTATCAACATTATATTTTTAAAACCCCAGTAGAACAGATCATTGTAGACAGAATAAATTTCAATGTATACTTTTAATTTAAAAACAACTCAGAAAACCCTCTATAAATCAAATAATATTATCACTGAATTATGTTTAAAAGAATTGGCGCAATCTGATTATCTTTCTTTTACTTGTTTTATTTTTTACCCATTGCTACTCCACCTTCTGTGGACATACAAGTAATGAGTCTTCATTTCTAGATTGAGGAACTAGTTTTTGTTAGTTTTTGACATTCCAAGAAAAGTATTTTTTTTAAGTTTATTTCAAAAATAAAGATGATTGCCTTTGAAGACCTAAAATTTACATTTAAATTGCTTGGCCTTTGATCTCAAATTATAAATAAAAATTTGTGCTTTTTTTTTTTTTGGTACTTGATAACGCATATTATCAAAAAATAGTTATGAAAGGGAGGGTGGCCCTGGTGTTTTATGAGTCACGAATGAACATGCACAGGGCAGTTAACTGATGGAGGAGGTTCGCCAAGGAAGGTCTTTGACTGCTTTGATAAATGCAGATGATGATTAAGTGTGTGACATTGTTCCCATTTATTCAGTGCTGAATCAATCAGCGCCCCAAGTCAGCCTGATGCAATGGGCTACTCTAGATGTGGTCTTCTGAATAAGACAGAGTGTTAAAATGAGGTCATGACCACTTTTCATGGTATTTTTTTGCTTGGCCACATTCCAGCTTCACTAATTAAAGTCCGTCTTTCTAAGGCCCCTTTACAGTTTTAATTGGGTATGTTATTTCTTGTGAATTGTATGGAATTGTTCTTCACTGTCATAAGCAGTAGCTGCATTTCATCATAGGGATCAAAGGGGGGGAAACATGAATATAACTTTTTAAGTTATGTGAGCTCTTTAGAATAAAGTACCAAAAAGGAAAATAATAGTGTTCTTAAAATGTAAAGTTTTGCTATTGTCATTTTTAAAAGAATGCTTGGAGATTGAGAATGTGTTTTCTCTTAAACTTGAGTAAAATTAATTATGTCGTAGATATCTGTATTTCTTTCCTTCCTATATTGTGTAATAGTTCATAATATACATATACCAAAAATACCTTTCTATGATGGATTCCTATTTTCTGCGATTCTTAACAGTATTGCTGTGCTCATTCCTGTATATATTTCTTGGTGCAAATGTTCAGACCTTTCTTTTGAACATGTATCTAGGAACAGAATTACTGGGTCTGATTATGTTCAAATTTACAAGGCAACAAATTGTCTTCCAATTTACACTTCTACCAGCCACATTTAAAATATTGTTTCATCCACATTATCTCTAATAGTGTCATTGACTTCTTAATATCTGCCAAAAGAGAGTGAAAATGTTATTTAATTTTGGTGACATATTATTATTATTTGATAACATTTTATCTGTTGTTTTTTTCACTAGAAAATGTAATTTTTATAAAGTTTGATACTTTATCTTCCTTATTGTTTTATTCCCACAATCTATGATATTCTCTGGTGCATAGAAATGCTAAATCGATCATTTTTAAATAAATTAATATGATGTTATGTATAACTGGTTATAAAATTGACCTTTGTTATATTTATATACTAGAGGCCCAATGCACGAAATTCACACAAGCGGCTCAGCCCTCGCAGCCGCGGCAGCTTGCCTTGGCCCTCGCAAGCCCCAGCTTAGTCGTTCGGCTGTCCCGGTCTAATTAGCATATTACCCTTTTATTATTATAGATGAGAAAATAAGACATGTAATTAGGGCATATAGGAAATTTCTAAAAATTAGTATTTATGAGAAAAATAATTACAGTCCACCTGTTAAACGTTCTGAATAGAAAAACTATGAAATCTTCTAAATAAAAAACACTGAATGACAGCTAAGATTTAAGAGGAAATATTCCCACTAATGGAATCTCAACGATATCTACAAAACACACACATGTTATATCAATAAAGAAGGTATTATTTCATGTTTGGTTCTTTAAAGACCTAGAATAGCTGCCGTTCATTAACCTGAGCTGTTTTAATATCTACTTACATAATTATTTAAAGGCATATGAAAGTTTATAGTACTCATTTATTATTATAGCCACAAGTTTATGTTGAAAACAGTTTATCAGAACTTTTACAAAGTAATTTTTCAGTTGCTAACCTATACGCTTTGATTCAGTTAATATAGAATAAAATGTGAGTAAATTGATTTTAGTGAAATTGAATGCAGAGTTGTTATGGCGATTATTCTCAACTTGTGGTTTAAGTAAGTGTAAGGCTCTTAGAAACTTTGAGATGGCTCATAAGGTCCTTTTTTCTATCTATAAATCTAGGTGAAGACAGATTTTTTAATATACTTTGAAGTAAAATACTGCAACAGGTTGAATGCTGAAGCAGATAGAAGAATTTAATTGTCTTATATAAGCAAGAAATTAAAAATATTCGCAAAAATATAATGGAATGCCACTCTTCTCACTGTTACTTGTTTTGGCAAATATAATTATTTTTACACAAACATGTTTTGTTAATCTTTAATGATTTTATCATTACTTTAAAATAAAGTTTTTCAGTTTTAATTTCTAATGCAGCCAACAACAATAGATATACCCTAACTTCGTGGTTGGCAAACTGCGGCTCGTGAGCCACATGCAGCTCTTTGTCCCCTTGAGTGTGGCTCTTCCACAAAATACCACGGCCTGGGCGAGTCTATTTTGAAGAAGTGGCATTAGAAGAAGTTTAAGTTTAAAAAATTTGGCTCTCAAAAGAAATTTCAATCATTGTACTGTTGATATTTGGCTCTGTTGACTAATGTGTTTGCCGACCACTGCCCTAACTAAACAAAAGCTCTTTGCAAGTGTCAATATTTGTGGCCTGCTATTCTTGGGAAACACATATCCTATATAATAAAAGGGTAATATGCAAATAGACCAAATGGCAGAACAACCGAACAACCAATCAAAGCGTAATATGCTAATGATATGCTAAGGCTGCTCAGCCATTCGCTATGATGTGTACTGACCACCAGGGGGCAGATGCTCCGACCTGTAGGTTAGCTTGCTGCTGGGGTCCAGTGGATCGGCACTGAGCTAGACATGCCAGACACGCCCTGGAGCCCTCCCGCGTCCCTCCCCAACCCCGATTGTGTGCCAATGGGCTCCCTAGACCTGGCCTGCACCCTCTTGCAACCTGGGATCCCTCAGGGGATATCGGAGAGCCAGTTTGGGCCCGATCCCACAGGCCAGGCCGAGGGATGAATTCATGCACCAGGCCTCTAGTTTAATTTATAATTGTAGACACATAAAATTGTTCTTATCTTTAGTATGAGTCAATGACATATTATTCATCAAACATTTTGGAGTTATTAATGTGTGTCAGGCACAGTGGCATGTGCTAAGCTGTTGAGATACAAGGATGAGAACTGGCGCTATAATCCTTTCCCTCCTAAGCTGGCATATTACAAAGTAGTATAAGAATTGTGGCTTCACATAAGAAGAGTTTTATCTTGTCAGTATTGTAATTTAAATTACAACTAGAATACTGGTATGATGGAAAAACTTAATTACCAAATAAAGTGTCTGAATATACATTTTAAGCAACACAATGTTTCACTCATAACACACACATATCAATATTACAAAATTTAAATCAGATACATTAATTTGCTTTAAAGCAATCATTTAAATTTATGCTTTAAAACAACTAGAAGTAGAGGTTCATAATTACATTAGAAACAACTTCAGAAGATAGCAGGTGAACAAATAATATGCAAAATGCCCATTTATTTAGCATTTTAATGAATGCATTTTTCTCTAGTGAGATATAGAATCAAATATATTAATATAAGCTTATGATTTAGTGTTAGTATTTTTGACTGATAATAGCTTAGTTCCTTAAAAATAGGAGACTAAAAAAAGTGGTGATATTACGCCCTATTCTACTTACTATTAATGAGTGAGAATATACTTTTTTGGACAGAAATTTTCGGAAAGAAATGTATAGTATTTCTAAGTTATTTCTTAAGCTATAAAACAAAGCTCTAAATCAGAGAAGGAAATCAAGTCACATATGATAAAAAGACATATACTGGTTTAAAATATATCCCCTTATTTTTTTCTTTGATTAATAATTAAAATCTACATACTTCATAAACCAGAACACACGTTTCTCATCATATCTTCATCATATTTCTATATTGCAGCAGGTTCCTAAGGACACAGTCTACAGTGCAGTGCATGTTTGCTATAAATTGATTGAGTTTTAGAAACCTGAGGTGAAACCAGAGGAGGCTGTAATGCTCACTTCATTACCCTGTTGCTGTCTTGGATTTTACATGCTGTTTTATATATTGATCTGGTGCATTTTTACCCTATTGATATAGGCTGTTATACCAAATGCCTCCCCTCATTCTGCTAAGCTATCCTCCTAGGTATTTTTAACTAGATGTAAAGGTAGTTGAGATCCATCGTCTGATTATGATTATCATTTCTTTTATGACTGACATCCTTCACTCGGTTAGAGGGTAAAACCACAGGACCACCATTAATGCCTATTAAATCATCTCTACACCAAACAGGAAAAACCTGCTCTCAGCATTGTGTTTGGAATGTTCAAGTGTGGTTTTTATGCATCTGAAACTATATTGGCAGGTTCATGCTTTTTTATGATACACTTGGCTTTCTATCTTCTTCTTGTTCACTGTGGTGATCGGCTTGTTCGATGGTGCTCACCCCCTTCTGTCTGGCCCAGTGTCTGAGCCAAGTACCATGAGCACCCATGGGGTGAACTTGGCAGCTGTGAGCCCCAAATGCTGAGCTCCAGTTGTAATTTTCCAGCAACAGCATCTGGGTGTTTGGTTGGCCTTTTATCTGGCTTATGTTGTCTGTCATGGTGGCTGTAGAAAGTCTGTGAACTTGGCACAAGATTTGTCTCCTAGTCTGTAGGCCTATCTTGTTCATACAAAATGTCATTTCCTATTTATTCATATTTGGTGTTATACAGTTATCCTCAGCAATACATCTGGATAGGAACTGGAGTGAAATTCTCTAGAAGTTACCTACGCGTTATGAGTTTAGCCTTTTCATGTCTTTCCCTTCTAACTAGCCTGCCCAATCACATGCTATATATTTCCTACTTCTATCCCGCGGTTGTATGTTCACTCTGGTCCCCATTCCATTGTGAATCAGAAAGTGTAATAAAATGATTCGGTGGTTGGCACATGTGTGCAGGAGCCATTTCCCTGTGATTGGACCCTTAGGGCTCTAGGCTTCTTTCCATTTCAAGTTCTAATTTTAGATCCTGATTATCAAAATACAATTCATATCTTATATGCCATATTCATTGTTTGAATAAAAGAACATGATTATTAAAGTTTAAAAAGGGTTGGTTTTAATGAGGATATTAACACTGCATGGATATCTGTCTTTAATACACTACTTCAGCAAATATCAAATACCTTTTCATTTTATTTTTCTTCAAAACAAGCTCATATCATTTGAAAAAGATTGTATGCTTTTCTTTTTATGTTTCTTTCCTGGATTTAATATCAAGGATTTTTTTTTAAGTTTCTCTTTTATTAAGGATTTATAAGATTATGGTTAATTGGGGAATATGATTTTTTTCTATATACAAATTTACATAGTTTTCTTTGTATTTTTAAATCAATAAAATAAATAATGAAACCCAAAATATTAATCACCATTAGAAGATGGGGAAAATTTATTAAAATTGTATACTAAAACAACCATTATTAGTTTATAAAAACTGGATTTTTTTCTATAATCTAATTTATGAAAGAACAAAAAATAATGTATACACACAGTTATCCTTGATGTGAAAATATAATTCCCTATATGGTAAAATGTGTGACATCTTTCCCACTGACAAGTGCTTACAGTCCTGTTCATTAATTTTATCACTAACATAAACTTTTAATATACATATGATCAGAATATAGGACTTGTAGGGCAGCTTAAAGTGACTGTAACCTGTAATTACTGTTCCTGTACTTGATTATAATAATCTGATTGCAATTATTCAGTGATTTTAATACAAGCCTCAAGCAACATAACAATAATTCAAGTTCAGTGATTGGGAACATGTTTCTGTTTGGCTGTGCAATGATGTTTTAATCCGTTGTGATTCAAAGATCTGAACTATAGTTCTGTTTGGGTAATTAAAGCACATTTATATTGTTAGGTAAACAACCTTATTTTGAAGTAGATTAATTAATGCAAAAATTCCACATAGGTCAAAATAGATCATTATCATGCAATCTTTAACAAAAGGTAATAAAAAGATTCTTATGGTTGTGTAACTTGACCTCTGTGATCCTGTATCTAAAAATCTCAAATAGAGATGAAGGAGAAGAGATGGGGCCATCGAAAGGATATACCAGTTATAGCACATTAATAATACCCTAAATACTTCTATTGAATTATGGCACTTAAAAGACTTAAAAGTCAAATGAATAGGTATAATTTATTCAGTAGAGAAGTTTTTAGAAAAACCAAAAGTCAAGAAAAATATTTAGTAAAGGAATTATTTCAATATGTAGGAGGCAAGAGTAAGTGGAAAGGACAGAAACACAGCTTTGTCAAATATTTCAAGAAAGCTCCTTTAGAAAAGAACAAATATTTGAAGAGAAAAAATACATATGGCATACTAGATCTGTAACAATAGGCTTACTTCTTATTTTGGTATTTGTTGCCTTTTCTTTTTTAAATTAAAATTAAGCAGTAAACCTTGACTCTAAGACAGGAAGTATAGGACACCAAATAATGCTCCCAGACACTTAAACTTCATCTAATGATAAAGTAATAGTTCAAAACGAGAGATATACAGTGTTATAAGAGAGGGATAATAGTTTTAAGATACCATCTTGAACTACAATGTAAGAATTACTGGACTGCCTGAAGGGGTAGAAGAGGCAGACCCAATAGACTTCCTTGAAAAATGGATCCCTAAGGCTCTTCAACTCAATCTAACAAGCGACCCAATTTTCTTCTAGAGGTGCTTAAGAATTCCAGGAAACAAAGGAGCAAAGAGACAAAGAATAATCTTGATTTTTTTTTTAAAAGTCCCCGATTGGAGAAATAAAGAATGAATTATCTCGATGTGTGCCAAATGTGGTGCACTGGAAAACAACAACGACAAAAAGCACAAAGTGCTTTTCGCTCCTGACACTAGGCTCACGTTCAGACGAAAGACCAAGACAATATCTTTCATGCTGGCTGACAAAAAGCTGTCTTATAACTAGGTAAATTAGGTAAAATGTGTATCTTTAGGTTAAATATAGCATAAGATCAGGTCAATAGACAAGCAGTCTGTTCAAGAGTAAATTGTCAAGGAAAACTTGGGAATCAAGGGAACATTTCAAAACAACTGCCCATGATCCACCTTGAGTGATTTTTCACACTGTAGGAGGATTTGGCATATGATCACCAGATGCAGTTGGCAGTGTTTTTGAACCACATTCCCAAGAGAATTGACTTTTTCCCCCCTCATACTGTTGAAGAATGTGCTCTACCATCCTTTATAGTTTGGTCTCAGTGTCAAACCATCTATCTTTTTGCTAAAACAAGTAGGGACTTATGGAATTGTATTTTACCAGTAAATTATTTTTCTGGTTATACCTTGCCTCATTTTGAAAGGTAAGGGGTGTTCACAGCAAAACACAATTTTTATGTTGTAAACTATTTTCTTTAGCTATAGCTGGGGGGAACCTCATAGTGTGAGGAATGTCAAAAAGCTTTTAAAAATCATTACCTCGGCATAATAAATGTAAATCTCTCTAACCATGAGGACGCTTATTTCTTCCCTAATACACAACAGGAAGATTTCTAATGTTCACATGTTAAGAGTCTACAAGGCTGGATAGACAATGTCAGGGAATGCAGGCAGCCTACCTTTGAATTGTATTTACAACCTAAAAACAAAACGGAAGAACACTGTTATTGATAATCAATTCTTAGAGAATACATGAGCAGTATAGAAATAATGAAGAAAAAGGCGAGATTATTTTATACTTTGACATGAAACTCTTAAAAGTCATATATTAGTTATTTTTATCATTTATTTAAAAAAATCCAACACAAAGTAATTGTTTCTAGGTTTAAGAATAAGAAAGTAATGACCTATTTCATTAATAGCTATGATTATGCAGTTGTAGTTCATGCTTCCAAAATGATTGCCTCCAGGACTAAGGCTGCCCCTTAGCTACTGAAGGAACCTAAGGAAGGATGGAAGTGTGCTCCACGGTAAATTTTAGAATCATGCAAGTCAGAAAGTAACTGCTGATATTCTCCATTATCCTAGGGGCTTTATATACCTCTAGAATGTGCCTTTAAACAGATTTAGGTATATATTTGTATGTTTGTCTAACTTTCTGGACTATCAAGTCCACAGTTCTAATTCTGCCTGAAAATTGAAATTAATTATGTAAAATTAACTTTAGGGAATTGGTGGCAATGTTGGGATTATATTCTTGGAAAGCTGTTACGGTACCTTATATTTACAGTAGATCAATATACAACTAATTAGAAAATGGCCACAAACCTAATCTCAGCATATAGTGTTTTAACTTGCTTATAGGAGCATATGCCATATAAGCAAAGGATTTTGTTTCAGAAGGAAACTAGGTATCAAATAACAAAATACATTTAAAGTTGAGGTGATTTGGTTTTTAAAACATGAGGTAATATCTAAGGTCACATATTTGTCTAATATTTGGCAAAACCAAGAACACACAGGTTTTCTGACCTCTTGTTTAAGGTATTTTCCAATGCTTATTAATATTTCAAGATTAAATTATTCTAAAATGTGTATTTCATTTTGCACCGAGAGCAAATAAAAATTAGTTATAGGAAAGAATCAAAGAAAAAGTTTCTTAATTTGTTTCTCTAAAGATAACACACATATGAAACATAAAAGTTTAATATATATATTTTAGTCCTCTAAGTTTATTACAATTTATTCATTACAAAATTAAAGGTCACACAATTGTGCAATTTTTTATCTTTATATAGTCTTCCTTGCTAGATATCAGAAGGCAAAAAGTCCACACTATTATAATGACCCCCTAACAAATCTGAGAATCAAAATGTATTAATGGGAAAACCCGTCATATAATTTTTTTTTTAAGGGCTATTACCTTAAGATATTCTCATGAAGGCCAACATTTGTAACCTAAAAAAGGAAATAAAGATGCTAAGACCAGTCTACTACTATTGTGTTTTAATCTACTTACCAGCTGTGAGTACTTTAAATATAAATCTCACCCAAGCCTATTTTCCCCATCCCACTGTAATAGACTATGTTTGTTTTTTTTTCATCTGAAGTGGTTTCAATTTCTAATAGTGCATCAAAGTCAATAAAAGAAACGGATATACTGCACCTACTTTTAAATTCCCAGAGATTTTTTTTTTCCAAATCATTAACCAAGGTGAGCATCTTACCACTACTTCCACAATTGCTTTTGCCTAATGATACTTGGTTAGTAACCAGCAAAAGGATGCTTCTATCATAATAATGAACTATTGGTCCCGACTGCATATCATAGTGTAGGAAACCACATTTTCATTGACCACAGCCACCACAAATTCACATTTTGACTTCCTTTCTTTTTCTGCATGAGCAGTAGTTTATTATAGACCCATGTTAGTATCTTTTCAGCAGTGAAAAATCAAAAACTTGGTCTTATCCTATGTGTAGTAATTTTAATGATGGTGGCACAATATATGTTTTTAAGGCTGTTTTGAGAAACTAGGGTAGTTTGTTTTGATAGGGAATACAATCTCGGGAAAAAAGGGTACTGGACTGAGAGTCAAAAGATCTAAATTATACTCCCCAATTAAAGTTCTAGAGAAGTCACTTTGGTATGGCAAGCTGTGTTGTTTAATTTTTTCCATACATGCTGTATAATGAACACAAATGTATCTCAAAGGGTTTAAGTGATAAAATCTATTTAATTTTCTTATAAATTTTCAAATTGTGTTCAAGGTATTAATTATACTAAAATTTCAGAAGTATTTTATAAAATAGAAACAAAAACCAAAAATGTGCTTATACATAAACAAATACACTATGACAAAATTAGATATTTAATTTAAATGTAAAAATATCTATCTGCTATTGATATTTGATAATAATAAAAGTGGGGTAATGTAAAATATATGTCCAAAATTATTTAAGAGGCCCGGTGCATGGAATCATGCACTGGTGGGATCCCTCGGCCTGGCCTGTGGTGATTGGGCCAAAACCAGCTCTCCAATATTCCCTGAGAGGTCCCGGATTGTGAGAGGGCACAGGCCAGGCTGCAGGACTCCACCAGTGCACGATCAGGGCCAGGGAGGGACCGTGGGAGGGCTCCAGGGTGTGTCCAGCCCATCTCACTCAGTCCCAATCGGCCGGACCCCAGCAGCAAACTAACCTACCAGTCAGAGTGTCTGCCCCCTGGTGGTCAGTACGCATCATAGCTACTGGTTGAAGTATTGAAAGGTTGCTTAGGCTTTTATATATATACTAGAAACCCGTTGCACGAAGTTTCGTGCAATAGACTTTCACCTGGCTGCCGGCACCAGTTTTCCGCCAGCAGCAGTTTTCCTCTGGCCACCCGCCGATCAGAGCGCCTCCCACCAGTGCGATCGGCTACCCCGAGAGGAACTCCGATCCGGGAGGCGCTCCGATTGGCGGGTGGCCAGAGGAAAACTGGTGCTGGTGGAAAACTGCTGCCAGCAGCCACGCAATCGGCCACCAGCGTCTTCCTCTGGCCCCATGGGTCCTTCCGCAGCATTGGCCTAACAGCCGGTGGGAGGAGTGGAAGTCGGGGACTCGCGAGTCCCCGCCCCCCGCTCCTACCGCCAGCCAATCGGCCACCCTGAGTCCCGCCCCCTGTGCCTCCAGCCAGCCCAATCGTGGGCGTAGCGGAGTGATGCAATTTGCATATTACCTTTTTATTATGTAGGATTATTTAAAACATTGACTATAATAACTCAGATATTAAATACTTCCAAGTTATCATTCTTAGAAATAATTTTAAAACACACAGATTACTAAATTTTCTATCTAGAAGTATTGATATTTGTTCCATGATGAATTCTCCAGATGTTAATATTTGTATCTCTTGTCTAGTTTAGCAGTAGTACACATGTCAGTTGCCAATATAATAACTTATTTTACTTCTAAATTTGTTGTTTCTTGAAACACCACTCATAATATTTGTATAAGTGTACAATACATATAAATATATTAATGTTTATTTTATTTTAAAGAATGACTCATTGTAAGCAGCCCACAGAGCCAGGAACAAATACTTATTAACATGACAATAACCACAAACAATACTAACTGATTAGATCATGTAGGCTCCTTCTGGCCTATGTGATCTCATCCTGGTTCCAGGAAATAGCCACCTTAACATTTGACCCTGCATGTCAAGGTATCTTGCTTTTAACTTGATGTTAGTGGATTCCCTCAAACTAATAATGTCTCTGTATTGATTTTTAAGTTTTAATTTTTACAGGATTAAAATACATTTCCTAATTTTCCCAATTTCTCAACTGATAATTCTTCAAGATTCACAATGTGGAAAAATACACACATTTTCCAAGAAACACTAGAAAGAAAATTCTCTTATGAGAACAGTATTCTGGCTTATTACATTACAGACACATTCATTATAACCCCTATCTCAATATTTGAGTGAAGAGTGCACATGTCATCAGGATTTCAAACTTGCATACCTCACGGAGCAAGGGGAAATGGTACTGATAGGATTCCTGTATTTATGAATGAAAAGTAAGGCCAATCACCAGCAGAAAGTTACCCGTAGGCATTAGTTCCAAAAAGTAACAGCTGCCCAATGACTAACTGGCATATTGTTTGGAGACAGAGTAAATTGTTTATGAAAAAGTACTCAGCAGTCAACAAGATGAGGAGGCAAATGGGTCAATAGTGACAGACTCTGCAAACCAAAGGTACATCCAACAAATGAGGTAGTGATTCTAGCAGTTTACAATAGAAAACATGATTTATTTTATTTTCCACCTACTCATTTAACCAGGATGTCAAAGTAATGCTTTATTGTCTAAAAGACAACATACACTGTAAATAATAAAATTAGTACCAAGAAGCATAAGTCAAGAGGATTGCAAATTCTCTTCATTTCTGTGACTATTCCCTACAGGGGTGGGAGTGTATGTATGTGACTAAAAGGATAAAGCTTTATTAAAGTTTCCTTGGCTTTGTATTTACTTAGAAAAAAAGTCATTAAATACCTATTTGTAGCTATAATTTTGCTTAAAGTAAATGATACTTAATGTTATTACTAAACTGCAAGAACACCAAGCAAACAAACAATAATGTATAAAGATAGACTATCAATGAGAAAGATGAATGCAAAATATGTGTCCTAGAAAATGATCTAAACCTTATTCTTTGTTGTGCAATATATGACAGTGAAAATATTCTATTTAGGTGTTCTTTTTCTCTTAGAACCAAAAATATTGATAACACACAAACTTTCTGCTGAGGGAAATAAAGAGCTAAGTTTTAATAAGCATCCATGCTCTGAAAACTCTTTGATCCATGTGACTGACACTAAAGATTTCAGAAGTGATCCAAGGATTAACACTGTCACTAGGCATATTTTTCTCAAGGAATTCCTCAAGTTTTTGGTGAGGACTGAATTTCGTTACCTTAGCATGTGTTCTTTTGAAGAGCACCTGTTCTACAGATTTGTGAAGCAAGAAGCATAAGACTAATACGGGATCTAAAGCAAACACAGGGGTGGTCAAATGGTTGGTTATCTGTCAAATACAGCGATTTGGGCAATCTTCCAGTCCATCAGCTCTAAGGTACCCATTAAAGCAAG
The DNA here is from genome assembly GCF_951640355.1 of Cnephaeus nilssonii. NCBI lineage: Eukaryota > Metazoa > Chordata > Mammalia > Chiroptera > Vespertilionidae > Cnephaeus > Cnephaeus nilssonii. Next base: position 63,688,609 of record NC_137073.1, read on the forward strand.
CATCAATGAGAAACATGCCTCACTTGACAGCTAGAGGCTCAGCTTAAATGGTGTAAATACTAAGGAAGATTCATAGAGTTAAAGTTCAATTTAATAAAAAAAGTATATTTGAGGAAAAAAGGAATTTGACGAGTTATATAATATGGTCTACATTAAGTGAGTCAAAAACTGGGCTCACCAATAGCAAACATTTGAAAACCATGAATTTTGTTAAATATTTAGGTAGTTTATTTGGCTTTAAAATGTTATTTTTCTTTCTATGAATTCCATAGCTATCTTTGCTAGTTAGGTAATATCGCAAGTAGGCAAAAGCATTAAATTTGTTCATCTAATTAAGATCAAAATTGAAATGGTATTATAGCTGTTCCCTTTTCTACCTGTATCTTGTTAAGTTGTGAAAACTTAATTTATAGTGCCACTTTTTAAATATGTGTAGATACATAGATAAATATAGATATGCAGATATGTGTATATACACATATAAATATATCTACAGATATAGGTTAGTATGCCTGCATATATATGTACACACACACACACACACACACACACACACACACACACACATATCTTCGGAAAGTTAATAGAAAAATAACATTTCATTTTTGGAATTTAAAGAACCGATGAAAGCAGCTTTTAAATTATATAATTGAAGTTCTTATTTTACTACTCTTATATTAAGTATAAGGCTATTTACTAACTTTGTAGGGTGGTAGTCTACAGAGCTAATTAGTGAATCACCACATGGTGGCAACCCACTAGAACATTCTCCATTATAGGGGTAACAGATTTGCAGATGAGGCAGTTTCACAACCTTTTTTTTATCTAATCGAAAATTGACTCCAATTAATATTTCCTCTAAGGCAAGAGAGAGATTCCACTGAGATATGTACCTTTTCTCACTCAAAGGTAATTATCAAGCTCCTGGCATGATTGGTTTAATAAAATTTCTAGTGATCATATACAAAGTATGTATCATATAAATGAGAAGAGTGAGCATCCCTATGAATACTACCAACACTTAATACTTCTTGTGAAATATATCTATACTGCTTTCAGTTTTATCTACAATGTATGTAGACACAGTTAAGCTTTTTACGTATACATTAATCTCTCAGATATATATATTTCAAATCTACTCTTTTTGGAACATAATGCAAGCATAGATTCATGAGTGACATATATAACATAGCTGTTGATATGTTTAATTATAGGTAGACTTATACATAAAGGTTTATATGTAAATACAGCATACATTTCTTATAATTTTCTGTGTTTAGTTCTTCATTAATATAATTTGATTTCTGAAATTCTGTTCTACTTAGAATCACTGGAAAGAGCCTTTGACCTGATGGAGGAGATACTAAAATAGATTTCTATATTGAGAGGAAATAGAAGAGAATACTTTCTATTCATACTAATCCTGAAAATGTTCCAGGTCACTGACCCACACTGATAGGGTGTACATTAAACTCTACCTATCGTTTCATGATACATTTAATTTCTGGATACTAAATCTTAAAATGTTCCCATTGTAACCTAATACACTGTTTTTTCATCTTTGAAGGGGAAAGAAGATACCGTGCAATTCAAGCTCTTTGCACACACACAAAATATGGAAATATTGGACAATATATTGCTTAATATTTTTGCCAAATTTTAAATGCTTACATGAAATTAAATATGTCAAATCTCTTACTTTTCCTTGGGAGCAAGGGAAAATAATAGGCTTGTAACTATCCAGAAAAAGTTTAGTTTAGAAACAACACAAAGGTTTAAAACTAAGTTGTTTTTTATATATATCACTCTCTGTCCATTAATCACTATACACATGTACTCTCAAAGTATTATGTAGAAACATTTCAGTCAAAAAGGTCTGTAATGAAGACTTAATTCAAAATAATTGTATATTTTCACTTATTAGCTTAGGTGTTGTGGTATGGGAAAATGAATATTTCACATATTTTTAGGACTTTAATGAGCACATTTTAAGAGATTAGTAACGCCTGTTCAACTCACCAACTTCTCAACCCTACTCTAAGGAAATCACATGAGCACTTGACCTCAGTAAGATTTTAAGAAGAAAAACAAACTTCATAAAATTTAATCACATTAGTTGAGAGCTGGAAGGATGTTTTAATGCTTCTCCTAAGCCACCAAGTTCCATTACCTGAATCCTATCAACATAATCCTTTCTGAGAAAGAATAGAATGAATCAAATGGAAAAGATTTGTAATTGAATTATCTTCAGTCTCAGGGCCAATTAGGAACATTTTTTTTTTATCAGCACACCTAGATATAACCTTGTCTGTTTCTAATTAGCCCATCAGCTCAGATAATAAGAAATGTAGGAACAGTTTTACAGGATTGTAAATTGAAAGAAAATCATACTGTTGATAGAATGTGTACTACCCATGCATGAATGGTTGGGGAGAGAAGAAAGGGGTGCATTTATAATAGGGTAAAGTGTTAGGATATTAAGTATTTCCCTTAGTGAGTAAAGAAGATCATCCCTTTTCACAGAATTATAATTCTATTTCTATCGAGGCCATATCCTTTTTAGATATGACCAAGTTATAGTCAGTTGTACTGCTTGATGAAAAACGGATATGGCATATAGGTGACGTCTAGATCAAAAACTAAGTAAACAGGGCAGTCACTGCAGCTAGGCAGCTTTTGTTTTAGACATATTTATATATACACCTTAATGTGAGGAAAGATAGAGGGACAGTATCTATACTGCATGATCAACACATGTTTATGAAATGAAAGATTAAAGTTCGGAACAATAGATGTTTTTTTCCAAAGTTTATAATAAATTTTAACCTCCTTTTTAAAAAATGCTACACTTATTTTGCTTGTTGTTTTTCATTACTAGACTATAATATGTGTATTTGCTATTCATATAGTTCAAATAAGAACAGATATTCATAATGAAAATAAGACATTCCCTTATACCAAAATGCTTACTTGGCAATTTTATGATACAATAAAGAAATTGAAGGTAGAAAATAAATTTTACATTAATCAAATATAGAATATACTGCATTCCTAATTTAATGGTAAAGATAAAGATTCACTTAAGTGGTTTTGCAATATCTTAATGTAACTTTCATAGTTATAAAGCTGAAAAGAAAGTAGTTTTAGTGTAAACATACTGCTTGCAATTTCCAGTTGTAATTTAGCAGAGTTATTCCAGGCATAAGAATTGTACCATTTATCACTTTTTACTTTATGTAAATTAGATGAATTACATTATCATAGCTAGAATAGAGAATTATTAACCCTGCAGTTCAGTACCTATTTTTAATAACATATTATTTGGTATTATTAGTAATGATATTAATGGAAGTGGGGAGACTTTCCTTTTTACTGCTTATCTGTACAGATTGCAGAGCACTGTCTTTAGCAATTTCCTATTATGTTTGCACACACTAACTGGTTAAAGGTGGGAATAGTAGTAGGCAATTCCCAATTGCTCCTGTGAGTTTGCAATTGTGATATTGTAATTCGAGGTCCTGCCTCTTTTGCTACTAGTCACTCACAATCATTTAAGAAAAAATGTCCCCTTACTGGGCCATGCTCCTCCTAGGGAGATCTAGGTCACGTACAATCTCCTGATGTCATTCCCCTGTGCACGATGCCATATATGTCAATTATGAAATATGACTTCATACTTTGCCCCTGTGGAGAAAAAAATTATGCAGACATATAAAACTGAAATATTTCTTCCAAGCTATAGCAAAGAGAGTAATTCTTTGGGGATAGTAAAAGAAAAAAATACTGTGGGAAGTTAAATTTAGGTTAAATATTAGAGTTATAAATTAAAAAAGAAAGGCAAGTTAGTTGCTTTCTGAAATGGCAACAGATGTAAATAAAATTGCAAAAAAACCAACCATTTTATCATAATAATTTACTGTGATATTATATATTTCTATTTACATTATAATTATTTTTTAAAACTTGAGAAAAAGAAACTGAAAGGAAAAATATATGTCCAATAGAGCTAGTAAAAGAGTTTTTATTGTATGCTAGATATTAAATAGGTGTTATTTTGGCATGCATTTGTTAGTGAGAAAGGAATAATTAAAATACTAGTTATCAATTGTATTCAAATGCATAATACTTGCTGGTTTGTATTTCAGTCTCCACTCCTAAAGCTCTCTCCCGAACACTCCATTCTTAGTGTACAAGATGAAAATGTCACCTGCCTTTTGAGCATCTGAATGTTAACAGAAGATGCACTTTAAGACGCCCAAAAAAGGGCAGTTTAATGGTTTTAAAACCATGAGTTATATATTTGTATCTGTTACTGATGCCTTGATGGCCAAAAGTTTCTGTAAGTAGTTATAAGAAAACAATAAGGAAAATCATGAGCTTGGAGAATTCCATATTCCAACCAGGGAACATCAATATGCCACTTTTATTTTCTCTGCTGACAAACTTTAGTGGGGGTAAAAATGCTTTCATTGCAGTCAAATCTTACCTTGCAATTATCTATCTGTAGCTACACTATTAAAAAACAATATAATTCTTATTAATACAAAAAAAACAAAATCCAGACTGTTATGAATTATTTCATTTTTCATAATCATTTTATGTTTAATTATAGTCTTAAAATTTATAATCCTCTTGGTTTTCCTGCTTGTTCTATTTAAGAAGGGTTTTAACATTACTGGTGTTCAAAACAAGCAAAAGAAAAGGTAATATAGTGGAGGAGATGGACAAATATAGCAATGAGCTCACATTGCTATAGTCCTCTAAAGTGACAAAGTGCCATGTAACAACAAATTGAAAGTACAAATAAGTACAGAAATAAATTGATTAGTTCTTTATTATTCCTAATATTGTTTTTCAATCTGTGGAGATATGCAGTAGAGAAATCTGGTATTCTGTGTGGTGAGTTGTAATCATTAAACAGTATGAATCATATAACCTATTTTACATCTCCTAAAAAGCTAGTTGCTTTGGGTTAATAAATACTAGTAAATCTTTTTCCTCAAAAACAACTGTTGCAAATATGTAAATTTTAGATAATAAAAGAGTGTGCCTTGAAACTAATGGTCTATTTACAATAAGCCCTCAAATCATACTGGGGATAATTTAATCTCATATTACATCACTTTACATTTTTAAAGTTTTACTTTATAAAGAAGGTAAATTGAATATCTATTTTGAAGGGGATTATGATCATTTTTTTTTCCTAACTTTCAGATGTCAGAGAATAGTACTTGGATTTTATGTAGATATAGTTTATTTCTTCAGAATGCAAGCTCTGATTTCAGAGTTAGTCAGAAAGGAGATACACATAAATCTATATGACCAGAAGAGATAAGTAGATCATAAAAAGTCCACACACATCATAACCCTGCACATCTAACACAGAGATAAGGACAGTTACAGATTATTATGGCATGGATAGCTTGATAATCTATGGTGAATCTTTGATAAATTTCAAACTATAACAAATACAATGACTCATTTTTGTAAAGAAACAAACCACGAAGGCATAAATTTTCCCTGAGATTTGTATCACTAAGAAACCGAATAGTTCAAAGTCAAACATTATGTGACATGCGTTAGATTGCTCTTATGAAAGGCACTATAGAAATGTCACCCTATTATAACCTACTGTATTTAAGAATTAACTGCAGCACAACAGCCAGGGGAGATGAATATATATCCATGTGTTCATCCCCATCTATTACTCACCAGCAGTTAATTCAAAGCCTGCTAGAAAAGAGTCTGTAAGACAAAGAAATAAACACATTGTTAAAAGGAGTGCATTTACTATCAGGACTTTTTTTTTTTTTATTAATTCTAACAGACCCTTATACTAGAGTATTTTCACTTTAATAATAAGAGCCTTTCATGTAAATGATGCAATCAGTATACCACAAGCGGGTTCTTTCTTTAGTGGGAGGAGTTAGCAGCTTCAACATTCAATTGACCTGTTTCCAAATAATCTACAGGAAAAAAATGAAGATTAAGTCCTCTAACAAGAGCAGTTTTCACAGCCTTGCGTACAAAGAGAAGGATTCGGTAAAAAGATGAGAGGGCAAGCCGCATTGTGCTGGCCCACTTAAATCTTATTTCCAATTCACTAAATGTGTTATTTGACTTGGCAAGTGAGCTAGTATGTGTATTAGATCAGCAGGGAGCCTAATCAAGGAGATGCCAAGTTTACTGCAGCCCCTCTGAGCTGCATTAGCCTCAACTGGTGACCTTAAGCAAAGTGGGTGGTTGAACCCAGAAGAGAATAGCATTAACTTTTGCTTGAAGTTCAGCCTGATTTGAAGTCTCCTTTTGTGCCTTATTCCAAAAAAGAGAGAGAGAGAGAGAGAAAGCAAAAAGTATTTAACAGAACTGAATCTAGTCTGCTCAGCACCATCTTCACATGCAAAGCTTCATAGAAGCTTGCCTCCATTAATGCTGACACATGCAAAAGAAATGAAAAGCATTAACTCAGCTGAGGCACTTGATTCTGCAGCTGCAGAACAATTCACTTTGTAACTCAGTAACTCAGATGGGGCTTTCCTTCCAGATAAATTGCTAATTTTCTAATTGATACAAAAAGTATTTTCAAATATTAAATAAACTGCAAATAAAGCAAAAAAAAAAAAAATACCAAGCCAACAACCACCCATAAATTACAAGGATGTTTGAACAGTACATAGTTTAGTTTGAACATTTGTAAGTAGTGAAGTATGAATAGACTTATTTCCAGTACCTCCTCCCTGGTACCTAGCATTGACTATTCCTTGTTTCATATGATAAGAGTGAATGAATGTACTAATGAACTCTTCAATTACATTTGGTACCAAGTAAATGGCAAACCTTTGAAGTTAAAAAAAAAAAAAGTTGCTTTAGAATTATGCAAGCAACTGATTCCTCTTTAAGCATACCTGTTCTCCAGTTGGTTCCCCTGTTTTAAACTTGCTATCTTCCTCATATACTCACAGATTTCTAATGCCAGTTTTTACACATTGTTTAGAAACACTTGTGGTTCTATTTTTAATCCCAGGATGTTGGACTCAGAAATATTCATACAGCAAAAAAAAAATGTGTAGGGTAAAATTATAAAAGCTCAAAACATGAATGTTTTATAGGATCTTCTGTATGGCCTTTGGCTGTAAAACTTTTCTTCTTCCTACACAAAATGTACGATAAGGTTCTTTTTATTTATTTCATTCTTCATGTTACTGTTGTTGATTTTTTGTTTGTTTGTTTTGTTTTTGGCTTCCCTCCTCAAGTCTACCGGAAACACCAAGCCAGGCAAAACATTGTCACCTTCTGAAAATCACAGACACTTACAATCTGAATCAGCAAAGCAAAGAACCCTCCTCATAGATTCATCTCTTTGGTGTTGAAGTGGTTTAAGCAATGGGGCAATTCTTCAAAACTCAGGTTCCACATTTAGCTAGATGGTCTAGGTCACAGAAATAGCCTACTGAGGCAATTTAAAAAAAGACTATAAAACAACCACATCAGTTTATGCTTCCAGGTAGTACAATTGCCTTTGGAGCACATGTTTTCAGAAGAAAATCAAAGCGACTTTAAGTGATCGGGATAGTGTTTCAGAAATAAGATGCTTAAATAATTGGCACTGCCATTGCCTTTTTTAACTCTGGGATTTCAAAACATTTTCCAAACGTTAATTGCGATGGGACCCCTGTGAGGCTGATGTTATCACACCTACTTTCCAGGACAATAAGCAGGGAGCCCAGGGCCCGTTTCTTGCCTTGCCCCATGCCCTTCGGAGCCAGTCCAAGCTCAGAGCTCCCTTACAAACCATTGAATTCGCTCCCTGGGAGCACAGAGGAAAATGAGAAATGGGCTCTGGGAGATTTAAGGGATTTTTGTAAAGTTCGTGCGCAAGTGAGCTGTAGCTCAAATTCGAAGCTGAAAATCTAAGGTTCTTTATTCACCGGTTAGATATATCTCCTCATTAAGATAATACACGTAGAAGATCAGGCTTGCAGGATTACACCGGTGAGAAATAGAATCTGTTGCTGCACATTTTTTGAGTAACTTAATAACAAATATGTCTCCCTTGGATTTGAATAAAAATGACTACATTTTCACAGGCAGACGTGTAGGAGACAAGCAAAGACCCACAGTGAATTTCAAGATTGACTTTTAAAAGTTGTGAGAGAGATACTAACGGCCTCCTTTGTAGTAGAGACTAGATGTTGCCCCTGTGTCAGGTAGTGTTATAAAGAAGAGGCATGCACAGAAGGTGGAGTGAGGGGTTAAAAGTCACACCGAACATGCTGCAAAGGCCTGTGGGCACCTCAACCTTTTTTCTTTAATTGGGAGGAGAAGAGCTTTTGAGTAAAGACTAAGTTCTGCAGTGTAGGCCGGCAGCCCAACTGGGAAATACTCTTTATTTGAGCTGTCTGCAGCAGTTCTGTTCTGAACTCTTTATATAGATCCTCTTTCAATACATATTTTAAGGTAAAAAAAAAAAAAAGGTATTTTACTAATTTTTTTTAATGAAGCTTTGACTGCGAGCAATGCACAGAGTTGGCAATCATGGCTGGTTCCTTTCCCCGTCTGCACCGCGGGAATGAGGGCAGTTTCACAGCTGGCTGTCAGCACAGCTCTTATGACTCACACCAATTATTGATTTTTAAAAGGCCTACACTATTAGTACCCTGCTACATCTCTTCACACACAATATGTTTTAAAAATTCCTTTCAAAAAAATACAAAATCTGAGTCTAACCTTTCTATCATCAATGTGCTTGCTCTTTACATTTTTATCTTAAATCTTCACAGGAAAGCAAACCGGGAATCTTTTTTTTTTTTTTTTTTTTTTTTTTTTAACTTTTGGGCTAATTTAGAAGCAGAAGGTGCTTGGCCCATGTGAACCTTCTGGCAGGTATCACATTAGGAAAAAGCAAATGGTGGGCAGCGAGGAGAGAATAAAAGAACACAATTAGAAAATTTGGGATCTTTTTCCTCCCCTTTTTCACCTCTATGTCACGCTACGCCACCATATGCCAAAGCCACTCATAAAAGGCCCCCTGGCCTATTCCTCTCCAGGCTGCTGCTTTGGATCAGGCCTTCATCCCAAATTGGACTTCTCTCTTCGCACGTTCCCAATGGCTAATTCCAGGAATTCTTGCAAAAGAAGTAATTCACATTTTAAGTCACTCTAATCAGATCTAGCTTCCCCAAATAACAAGCCATTTTGAGAATATTTCTCTTCAGAATAAGGTGTATTACTTGCCTGGGACTATAACAAAGTATCACAAACTAGGTGGTTCAAAGAGCAAACATTTGTTGTCACACAGTTCTGGAGGCCAAAGTCTGAGATCTAAGGGTCAGCAAAGTTGTTTTTTGTTTTGTTTTGTTTTGTTTGAGTACTGAGGGAGAATGGGTTCCATGCCTGTTTCCTAGCTTCTGGCAGATTTCTGGCAATCTTTGGCATTCCTTAGCTTATAGGTGCATCTCCCTGATATCTATCTTTACATTCACATAGAGTTCTTCTTGTGTATGTGTCTGTGTATGTGTTCACTTTTTCCTTTTTAGCCCTGGCCTGTTTGGCTCTTGGTTAGAGCATCAGCCCATGGACCAAATGGTCATGGGTTCAATTCTCAGTCAAGGGCACATACCTCAGGTTTCAGGTTTGATCTCAAGCCCCAATCAATTGATCTCTCTCTCTCTCCTTCCCTCCCTCTCTCCCTGATTCTCTCTCCTCTCACCCTCCCTTCCACTCTCTCTAAAAAAATAAATGGGAAAAATATCCATGGATGAGGATTAACAAAAAAAATTTCCCTTTTTATAATGACACAATCATATTGGATTAAGGACCACCCAATGACCTCATCTTAATTTGGTCTTCTCCCCCAAACCCTATCTCTAAATAAAGCCACACTCATAGGTACTGTGGGGTTAGGGCTTCAACATCTTTTGGAGGAATACATCTCAAACCCAAATAATAGGTTTTGTTAAATGTCTTTATATATACTTGTCACTCCTAAAAGGTTAATACCAATGCCTCATCAGGGAAGAAAGATTGATGCATTAACTAATTACTCTCCACAAGGGTAGTTAACAGCTATTGGTAAGTGAAAAAAACATTAATTTTATGAGGATACTAGAAGTTTGCAAGTTATAAAAACAAGTTATTTTTATCCATCCTTAGAATGTACTAGATGAATACCTAAAGTATGACCCCCAACTCTTTTTTTTTAATGACAAATTTCTTATGAAAACTAAACATACTTTTTCTTAAGTGCACTACTACTACAGCCATTAGAATTTGAAAGACAGATTAGAAGTGCTTTTTTATTTCAGACAGTTTAGAAGGAGAAGTGAGGTATAAACAGATCATTGAAATTTAGAGGGCACCATAAAGAAAGCAATATAAATGGGGAGAAGAAAAGGCAGGGGTCAACTCCTTTTAAGTAGCCTCATAGTTGAGAGGAATGAAGGAAGTGAGTGTATGTCTTTATAACAAATCAGGTCTGTGTAGTCTGCACAGTCTCACCTAACAGCAGGGCTGCCTGGTGCAAGAGTACAAATGGAGGCCCAGGCATCATACGTCTCAGCATTACAATGATAAGCTAACTTCTAACTAAAACACAGTCTAATGTCCCACTTTTTATATATAACTTTTGAGCAACAAAATTTAACCCTAAATGCGTGATTGTGAGTTTTCTGTACGACTGGAGTAGGATAAATATGAAACCTGATAGAATTTGAACATTGCCCATATTAGATCTTCTGTGGATGGGATGGTGATGTTTGAATGAGCCTTAAGAGAGAGGCAGGGGAGGAAGAAATTTTCTTTTGTCTTTCTAGGTTTTTCTGGCTGGTCTAAGAATTAAATTGAAATTGGACAGAATAGTAGGAGAAAATAACCAAATTTAATTTTGTACCTATGCATGGAGGTCCCATAAGTACATGGGTCCGAAGGACAAACTGGGCAGTTGAGGCTTATATACCATCTTGAACTGAGAAGGGGATGGTGGTTTGGGACTTGAAAGGGGAGGAAGGCCACTCACCTGGAGATGGAAAAGCAAATGTTTGGTGGACAGATGTTTGCTGGGCCACGCAGACCCAATGGGGGGCAGAGGGGATTCTCACATCCAGGCCCTGCCCGGTCTTCCCCACCACACCTAATTCTTATTATACTTTAGTCAGCCGTGGTGATCGCTCCCTTCCTGTGACAGGCCCTCTGTATTTAAGGGCTCTTAGGCAGTCAGGGGGAAGGTCAAAGGTTTTTCCTGAGTCTTTTGTTTCTTAAAAATAACCAGCTTAGATAATCAATATCCCAAAAAGGCAATATTTTTAGAGTGGCAAAATCCCCTCCCTTCAGAGACATACATAATTCATAAATACATATGTGTATATTTTATACACTTTACTTCTCTCACTTTCATTTCAATAAAATTCATATCACAAAATAGTGATTTCAATGATTTTTTAAAATTAAAAAAAGGTAATAGAAACAAATAAAAACCCCCCAAAAAACAAAACAAAAACAAATAACATGCACATTTTACAAGACTTTTGAAAATATCAATAATCTTAATAGCTGTAAACCTCACATCAGACCTCCAAAACATCTGGATTTGGTATGGAATAACATTTGGATTTTTCCCCCACATTTTCTCCTGCAGTTTTGGCATACTGCAGACAAAAATCACAAAGAATTAATAAAATTTCATTGATTTACAATGTTTTTATTTTTTTTTTCTCAGTAGTTTTCCAGTAAAATGCACTGAGGCTTGGTGGTCCGAGCCTTTGAAATCTCTAAAGGAGCTTAAATATAGGTAAACATCAATGTGAAATCATAAAAACAAAACTGATTGTTATTTCCAACTGCAGTGACTCAATGTTAGTGCCCACCCAGAAAGGCAATTCTTTGGTTCATTCCTCTGACACTGTAGTAAAATATCAACCTGTGGCTTTACTATAAGAACAACAATCACTTTAGTGTTAAGAGGAAATTAGTCTTTACCATGAGGAGTTGGGTTGTCAACAGTGTGGTGAGGGCCACGGGAGGAGGGGCTGGGTGGAAGTGGGCAAAGGGGGAAGAAAGAGGGGCCATCTGCAATAGTGTCAACAATGGATATTTTAAATTAAAAAAGAGTGATGAAATACAAAGCACCTGAAAGTATTACAGGCTCTGAATCTTCTGCTTAGACACACAGCCTACTTGACCATATTAAAATGAATTAATGTTAAGCAAAATTTTATTACTTAAGCTAAGTAGATCGTGTGACTCTGAAATTCCTGAAGTTTGCCTGTTTAACATCAGGCTGCTGGAACTTGAATGCCATCCCCACTGTTCACTCCAGAAACTACCCACAAAATGTTATAAGCTCTGGGGACCTGAGCTTATTGGCCTATAAGTTCCACCTAAACACATCCAAGATTATTACTGCAAAATGGTATTGTTTAAATAATGTGTATGTTGTCCATTTAAGTTGACAGTCTCTGTCACAATTTATCAAAGCAAATTAGCATAGTTAAGGTCACCAAAAGGAAAGCATTAAAACATAAATGCTTTCATGTCTTCTGATCTAGTACTTTTCCTACAGCGCTGTACATCACTTCAGTGCTTCTTAATTAAGACTGATGCCTTCCTCCAAGTCCAGATCTATAGTGCAAGCACTCCCCGGTCCCATGTTTCTTTTGATTTATAAAATTGGATAGAAAGCTGGATTGCATTATTTTAAAATAAAATCAACACCAACATGTACCTTTTGGTGTTTGATATAGATGATTTCACTAGATATTGTAAAAATGGATATGGGAATGAGAATTTTTGTCTTTTCAAATATTTGACCTCTCTTTGTCTCCCCCTTTTTCTAAATAAACATTATATTGTATTTCCTTAGGAAGGTTCATAATTAAGAAGTTTCATAATTAAAGCGTGTCTTCTAGTATGCTAAATTTAGGATACAATCTGTTACCATTTATTTTCCAATAAAATATCTAGAATATGTATTGTAAAAAAATATCCTATCCCTTATGTAAATGTAGAAGCTGTACATAGAGAAAATAATGTGTAACATTTAATTTTTTAGTTGACATTTTTGAGATAATTGTACATTCAAAAACAATTGAAAGAAGTAATTCGGAGATCCTGTGTACAGTTTATATACTTCCTGCCAATGGTAAAGTATTGTATGAGGTCAGACCAGGATTTTAACGTTGATACAACCCCACCAATCTTACCCAGCTTTCCCCAGTTTTACTTGTATCCATTGTGTATTTAATTTTCATATGCTTTTAATTTATTAGCTTTTCAATTTGAACATGTAACTATCATCTTAAATTTTAAGCAACTATGCGTAACAGGTGTTTATGGGTTAGATTATATATAGTTAATCCCAAATAGATAAAAATACTTAGTAAAGATAGATTTTCCTTTAGAATCATAACCAATAAATATATTACATTTTTAGATCAGGTTAAATATTACTAGCAAGTAGTTTGAAAAGATTATTGTTCTGTAAAGTAAAGAAGACAGTTTAAAAATCACTATTGACAACTTTTTTCTTATGAAAGCACACCATAGTTTTAAATTGGAGGTTCAAAAGAGATTAAGAAATATGAATCCATTTTCAGTGTTTGGGGCACCAGCTCATTAAGAATAATAGAGCAGGCTTCTGGTTTGTAAAATAGCACTGACTCAAATGTGTAATGATTTCACTTTCAAATTTCTTTTATCTCAGCTGCTTCTACTTTAACAAATACAAGTGCTTCAGTTATAATAAGACTAATGAGCATTGCAGATGATTATGAAAATATAATACTTCCCAAGGCATAATATCTCTGCTTCCCCCCTTCATGAATTAAGTAAAAATAAGGACGTTTCCCTTGTTAGAGCTTTCATTGCCTGAATACAACCTGAGTTAAAACCAAAAACTCAACTTTAACTTTTGAGCCCATCAATAAAGAAAAGCATTTTGTGAGCAGGACTCCTTAGCTTGTAAGGGAAGTTTTATTAACTTTAGCAAAGACTATGCATGTGCTATCGGATTACATCCTGAAAATAAAATGTGCCAAATGGGTCATTTGAAATCACTGCCTCATTGCAGCTTGGAGTTGGCATTTTGCTGATCAGCTCACCGTGCACTCTTGGGTACTTTCTCTTAAAGTGGTTACAAGTCCAGCCTTCAGATGTTATAGTTGGATGCACTGTGTAAAAGGGCCGTTTCCTAATAAGTACCTTACTTGCCTCAGAGCCACGGTGCAGAAGCTTTTTCATCAGTCACAGCTTTGAAACAGCAAGGGATGCAATGTATCGGTTTATTCAAAATAGACATTGTGCTGTTTATAGAGAAATGCTGACAGAAATCAGGGAAGAACTATAACCAGTGCTATGCAACATGATTTAAAAAATAAGAATAAAAAGTGCCTAATACGACCCACAAAATGAGACATCTGTAAACCGCTACAGAAAATTGTGTAATGAACAACATCTCTAGGGTCTCATCATGTAATTCAGAGCTGTTTTTGGCTCTCTTTCATTCTGGTTTGAGGATAGATTGTTTTACAAGGTACATCAGCCTTCAGGGAATAGCAATTTCCTCCCTACCCCCCAACAACAACATAAATGTAACTTTTTAAACTGCTTATCTTTGATCAAAAATATATTACTTAGCATACCAAATAAACAGCCCAACAATTTGTCATAGGAATTATTGCTTCCTGTGACTATTTTTAGTGTATGTGTGTGTGTTTTTTTAAACATTTACCCGGCAATTGGTAATGAGAGCTGATAACCCTGCCATTTGTTTTTTATTTTTGCAATGATCTCAGAAAAACATTTTGAAATATGAGCTGCTCTTTAATGTAATGGATAAACTACTATGCTGCCAGGAATTATACCCAGCTTCCTCACTCAATAGCCATGGGAACTCAAGCAACAACCACAACCCACACACATAATGCAGGAAATGATACGGAACACATATATTACATTTCTGTGGTGATGTGTTTACCAAGTAAGGCTACTTTAGTATTACTGAAGCACCAGAAAGGTTAAATAAAGAAGATTCAAAATACTCAAATGCTGATATAATACTCTGTCAAATATATTTTGCTTTTTGAAGTGGTTTGATAGCCTTCTATTAAATTATGATTTTATTTAAAATAATACATTTATATAATATAATATATATCATATATATATGTGTGTGTATGTGTGTGTATATATATATGTATATTCCTGATAGTCTTACTCCATAAATGTAAATGAAATTATCTACAACAGTTCTCAATGTTTTGTTTTGTTTTTGTATGAAAAGAAGGCAAAATCATAAAATCATACTTTTTCCTCCCCACTAACAATCATGGAAATTAGTTAAGTCCTCTCTTCGTGGCTCCACCTTGAGCCCCAATGCAACACAGTCAAAGATCCATTGATGTGTGTTATAAAGGTATTAAATGTGATGTTTAAAATCCAAAAGAAATGTAAGTTTGGAATAATATTAAAGCTAATACTCATTAGTCTTTTTTGTTTCGAATATTTTGGGGAGCAATAGATGAATTACAGTATTTCAATATTGTAAACAATTATATAAATCATAATGTATGGCAAAAGAAAATAAAAATATCTCCATATAACCTCTATTAGATTAGAATTGGTACAAGAAAAAGATACCCCAAACAATAATTTTTTCATCATTTCCAAATATTAAGCAAGTTTAAGAAAATTAAAGGAATATATCTGTACAAACAAAATCTGAGAATGTTTTGCAAATTTTCCTAATGCTTAGGAAGTAGGCAGAATATATTGATGAAAAATAATTGCTAATTTAGAATTCTAATATGTTACAAGGAAATAATTCTACATAATAAAAATGGAATTTGTTAATTCAATTTTATTTTATCATGTTTTTCATAATTTCAAAATTAAGAGTGCTTGAAACCAGAAAATTAACTTTAAAATTGTAAATTAAAATTTGAATTTCAAAAGGTGGTGCTGTAATTAATATAAACAATTTTAAACACAGAGTTCTGAAGGATGGCTTTTTATACAGATCCATTACATTAATTTCATAGAATTTTTATTCCTATACTAGAGGCACGGTCCCCCCCAATGGCCCTCCCCAGCAGGCCTCCCCCCCCCAACTGTCCTCCCCTGCAGGCCTGGTCCCCCCAACTGCTCGCCCCTGCAGGCCTGGTCCCCCACAACTGCCCTCCTCTGCTGGCCTAGTCTCTCCCAACTGCCCTCCCCTGCTGGCCTGGTCTCCCCCAACTGTCCTCCTGTGCCAGCCTGGTCACCCCCAACTGCCCTCCTCTGCCGGCCCAGTCACCCCTAACTGCTCTCCCCTGCTGGCCTGATCACTCACAACTGCCCTCCCCTGCAGGCTATCTTGTGGCAGCCACCTTGTGTCCACATGGGGGCAGCCATCTTTGACCACATGGGGGTGGCCATCTTGTGTGTTGGAGTGATGGTCAATTTGCATACTACTCTTTTATTAGGTAGGATTAAGAAATCAATGGACTCTTGTACCATTTTTTATGTACTGCTTTGTTATGAAAATAATTATATACAAGACAGTGAGCTGCTAGGAAATTACATTCTGCAAATACTCTCTTCTTACATTGAAGACTAGGGCCATTCAAGAGATTTGTATATTAGATCAGTTTTTGTCCTATTGGGAACATAGGTAAAAAAAATATAAATTTTTTTGATCATCTGAGATTATACTCTAATAACTACCTATTTTTCTAGAAAATAAAAGTTTTTGTACCACATGAACTATCCTGCAATCCACTTCCTGTTCTGTGTTAGTAGCTGCACATCAAGGTGCATGAGAAGGCACAGGGGCTTTTCTTGTGCTCTTTTCTTGCTCATGTCACTCACTAGCTATGTGACTCACTTTTATTTTGAGGAATACCTGAAAGATCATATGTAAAAGTTTCTAACAGTGCTTGACCAAAGTCGGTTATCAAAAGACTATCATGATTCCCTTGTTCACATTCAGAGACCCGGCCATGATTTGAATTAGTATATTACCTTCGTTTGTTTCTTTCAAATTCCTTAAGCACATAAAACATAAATTCTTGGAATAACCTTTTCTGTGTCTTTCTCTCTAGAATTAAAAAAATATATATATTTCTTAAATCCATCACTCTTCTGATAAATAATTATAATACCTACCATAGAGTAAATACTTCAATATGAGGAGAGCTTTATACTAGTACACATGGATACAGTATCATTATCCCTCTTCTATGTAATTAAAGTGAGTTGCTCAATAACATGGATCTTGTTTGTTTTGTTTATAAATATGTCTAAACTGTCTGGACCAACCCTGGATCATAGTAGGTGCTCAATAAATATTTTATGTTTGAATTAACTATTTAATAATATCCTAATCTGGTATTCTTTTCTTAATTAAGAAATTCAAGAGAAATCTAACTTTTAGATTGTGTTATTACTATGTAGGTTTCTATATGAGACTAGAGGCCCAGTGCACGAAAATTTGTGCACTGACCGGAGGGGTGGGGCTCCCTCAGCCCGGCATGCCCCTTCTCACAGTCCAGGAGCCCTCAGGAGATGTCCTACTGACAGCTTGTGGGGAGCGGGCCTAAGCCTCAGTCTGGCCTCCCTCTGTTGGAGGCGACTGGTAGGTCATGGGAAGGCACTGCCCCCATCACCCCCTCGCTGCTGCTGCCTCTGGCCACCCTCTGCGGGAGGCGACCAGGCTGATCAGGGGAAGGTGACGTCCCCATCATGCCACTGCTGCTGCCACTGCTGGCCACCACAGCTGCCTGAGCCTTGGCCCAGCCCTCGCAGCAGCAGCTGCCACCATCCGCAGCTTGCCTGAGCCTCAGCTGCTAGGGCCGAGGCTCAGGCAGCCGCTGTGGCTTTGTCCAGAAGGACATCTGGAAGACGTCCGGTCTAATTAGTATATTACCCTTTTATTAGTATAGATAATTTTAATTTGCATGGAATTTTAATATCACAGTTATTAAAGCAATCTTTCCATGTGAGTTCTTGTGCTGATCTGGAGTGAGAACCCTGGAATCAGACTGCCTACATTATGATTGTGGCATTTGCCACTTATTAACTTTATGATCTTATGAAAATGTTTTAATATATCTGTGAACTGGTTTCCTTTCTGCACAGTATAGGTGTTAATAATGGTATCTAAATCATAAAGTTGTTTTGAAAACTAAATATTCAAGAGGATTTTAGGTTTTAAACTGTGTTCTCCAATCAATATATACAGAGCAGATATTTATTTATTTTTTGATTTATAAATGTTGTGCCTGTATATAGACAATCTTAGAGGTAACTTATTGAATTATAGGATCTGTAGGATGTTAAAAAATTTGATCATCTTAAAAACATTCTCAGTATATTAGTTGTTAGAATTGAAATGCACATATGTGTTCCTCTTGTATTATAAGCCTGGTGAGAGTACAATTAAACCATTAGGAGCTTACTTCCACTTATTTCACATGGATTTAATAGAACGACTTACTGATAAGCAGAATTTGGAGAGAATAATCATAGCTAAAATGTATTGAGCACTTTCTGTGTCCCGGGTATTGCATTAAGTGCTAAATAACATAGTTTTGATGGTGATACAAGGGTCACAAGAATGACATCTCTGGTGAAGAGGAAAATCCCCAGGAAGTAGGGTTGAAGTAAAAGTCCCAGTTGGATAGTAAAGCAACTATAAGATAACATGAGATGCTGAGGTGGTTTAAAGTGGATCTGAAATGTTAGTTTGTTCATTTAAGAATATTCCTTGAGCATATAATGTATGCCAAGAACTGAGAATAAAGGACACAGAGAGAACCTGTGTTTATCTAAGCCTTGGTAGGTGGCACACCTTGCTTTTAGTCTGCAAGGCAAGTTAAAAACAAACAAAAAAACTGCTGATGACTCCATAAATTACTTTCTTTCTCTCTCTCCCTCTCCTGCTTCCTCTCTCTCTCTTTAATGAGGATTTAGCTGGAAATGATTCTGTTACTAGAAACACTTAGAGCAAGAGTACATCCCTGTCAACTTGCATTTGATTTATTCAACAAATATCATACACACAGAAGCAGCTTCCTGGCTTCATTGTCTTGACACCATCTCCTCCCTTTGTTTTCAGCAAGGGCTAAAATTTCTAATACTTTCAATAGTATCTCAGGAAGCAGAACTAATTAAAAAAACAAGAATATCAAATGTAAACGACAGAGTGACAGTCTTTGAAATGAAAGACTGTGTAGGAGACTCAATGGAAAATCTTAACCAGTGAAACCATTGGTCACATAAAATATTCAACCATATCAAATTATACCATCACATTGGTGGCTAAGTGGCTAAAGTTTCTCTGAATTCAGGGCAATCTTCGTAAATGTTTTCACGTCATATTAAAATGAATGGCATGAAAAGTATTTTATTCTATTTACATTTATGTCAAATATAAAAGCACAATAGTGGCAGTCATTTAATGGGCTAGCTAGTAGAATTTGAGTGTTGGTGTGGGATTTCACATTTTTAAATTGCAACTCAACATTAAAGGCTTCAGTAAATTGGGATTATCCTGGACTAAGAATTAAGGCAGGATTAGAACACATTTTAGCAGCTAATTAGCAAAACATAAGGAAATAGAATTAAATACCTGATAAAAATAATAAAAATATTTTTCTTGTTCATAATCCTCAATTCCATTCATTTTTAGGGACAGTAGAAAGGAAGGGAAAGGGAGAGAGAAACATTGATGTGAGAGAAACACATAAATCAGGTTTTCCTCCCACACCCATCCAGATTGGGGCCAGGATCGAGCCTGCAACCCAGGCACTTGCCCTTGAACGGAATCGAACCTGAGACCCTTCAGTGCATGGGACAATGCTCTAACCATTGAGTCACACCTTCCAAGGCAAGATAAATCTTTGTTAAAATTTTTTTTCTTGTTTTTCATCACTATACTATTGTGCTCGACTCTCAGATGGGCATATTATATAGCCCATGGGCCAAATCCAACACGCCACTTGTTTGTACAGCCCAGAAGCTAAGAATCATTTTTATATTTTTCATTGTTTGAATAAAAGAATATTTTATGAAATGTAAAAATTGTATACCATTCAAATTTTAGTGTCTATAGTTACAGTTTTATTGGGACATAGGCACTCTCATTTGTTAATGTGTTGTCTAGGGCTGCTTTCACACTATAGTGGCAGAGTTGCCCAGCTGGTGTTTCTCAGTGGTTGAGCATCGACCCATGAACCAAGAGGTCACCATTAAATTCCAGATCAGGGCACATGGCGAGGCTTTGAGCTTGATCCCAATAGGAGGTGTACAGGAGACAGCCAATCAATGATTCTCTCTGATCATTGATGTTTCTCTCTCCCTCTCCCTTCCTCTCTGAAATCAATGAAAACATTTAGAAATATATAGTGGCAGAGTTGAGTAGCTGTGACAGAGACTGTATGGCCCATAAAAGCCTAAAATATTTTCTCGTATGCTTCACAGGAAAATTTTGTTGACCCCTTTCAAGTTTATGCACTGATCCTCCTTTGAAGCAAAAATACTAGAAAAAAAACCAACAAACACTTTCATAGTAGTATGAATCTAGGTAACCTAAGCAAAAATAACAATGTTTTCATTCTCCTTAGTACTTTTATCTTAATTAGAAGGTAATACACATTTCCAAAATAGTCATAGGCCTAGTAGAAAAGCTGTTCTAAAAGTGAGAATGATTTTTGCTATTCACCAAAGCAATCTAGCCATTTCTGCCCAAAGAGCTCTTTTAGAAATTTGTGCCCAACCTGATCTAGACATGCCATTATTCCAACAATGAAAGCGTTTCATAAGAGACAATCGAGTTGGCAAAAGTCTGACTTCGTACCAGCTGCATGAATTTGCTCCAGTTTCCCGGTGGGTCCCTGGATCAGCGAATCTCTGATGAGAACATAGATAAACTAGATATTTCCTCAGTAAAGATCTGCTTTCTATCCTCTGAGCTACTTGACTTCACATAATTCAGCAGGTCACTTCTTTTTTCTGTTTCCCTCAGAGCCAATGCTACTGTTCATTGTAAAGTATACATCAAGCCTTCAAAAAAATGAAAAATAATTTATTTTCATGCAAATGTGGGCATATATCTGGAAACTTCTGGTTCCAACCTAATGGACCAGGCTTTGAAAATAACTTTCACAATGTGTTGAAGAATGTTTTTTTACGTTTTTATGGCATTGCTTTCCTTACTAGTATAATGATTGTTGTACACTGTTACACTTTAAATGTGTATTTATACCTTTATACACTTTCCTCATCATATATACTTTAAAAATATGATTCAATATTTAATAAAAAGACAAGTATTATTATTAATAACAATTCTAGTAGGCTAGGAAAGGATGATAGTTTGAATCTTTCCATTAAAGACCTTAAACCTTTTAATTTGCACTTAGTACACTGATTTTTCTTTTAAATTAATTAGTCTATGGGCAGAAGTTAATATCCTATATTTATAATTTCTAGAATTACAACTTTGTCTAGCACTATAAAATGATGGCATTGCTTTTTAATTGTGGGTTTGCAGCTTCACTAGACTGTTGGTGAGTGAAAATGCCAAAGTAAATTAAAGTGCTATTTTAAAAAAATCATTGTATTTTAGAAACAATGTAGACCTTTAAAACCCCTGTTATGTTACCAGCTTTAAAAAATGGGATAACAGTTGGAGTCTAAAAAGGATGTTAGCTATCAAACTACTTCAATGTTTAACTCTAGCCAAGTGCTTAGATTATAGAAAAATGGTTCTCAGGTCAACGGATCTCAAGCTGTTCAAACACCTATGAGGTATGAAAACAGGAAGTTCATATAAAAAGAAGGAAGTTTAAGCAAGAAGTTTATATCATACATAGCAAATCTCATATGTATAAAATTCACAGAAGTTTGAGGACTGCCAAATTCCAATCTCACATACATTTAGATTGGGTCTAATTTACAAACATAACACACAAGTTTACCATACAGAGCAGTAAATTAAAATGCAGACAACAAAAATAGCTGCTGCTTTGTTCACAAAGACAAACACAAGATGACTCATTCTTGTTGAGAGATTATTAGGAATGTTGAGCTTATAACCTTAAATGTTAGTTCAAGCATGCTCAAAATTGTGTTATTTTTAAAGTATTTATGATTTCTCATAAAATTAACTTGATAAATACTTCCCTTGCTTTCCTAACTAGCTCCTATAAGATATTGTTATAAAACAAAACCAAAAACAAAATGGGCACTTCCTACACCCTTGTTTATTTGACTCTCTCACCCTAAAATGAGAATCTTGTAACCACCTGGTGAATATCTATTAATTTTATATGTTAGCCTCATGCTGGGGTCCAGTTTTTCCAAATATACTAGTAAGCATTTTCTTCTTTCTTTATAGTGAGTCATCCTTCAGTGCCTTTGATTTTCAGGTTTTGTCTTTACCTCCTTTCCACTTCAAAGCCATTCTCTTTATGTAAAAGGAGAAACAAATACTATTTATAATCACCATTTTTTTCAAGGTTAGAAAGGCTATGATCTATATCAGGGTACAGAGAATTATTCGCCCCCAACTCAGCCACATTTTGTCACCACACCAAAGTATATTTATATGTGCCTACTGTCTCAAAAAACCTCTTTGACAATAGTTCCTCCCACTTTGAAAGAACTAACAATTAGTCTTCCTCTTTGATTTTTGCATCTCTGTCTACAATCTAGGTAATTTTAAAACTTGATCTAGTCTTCTCATAGCATTTTTTAAAGCATGGAACTGGAAACTTTTACTACTATAGAATAGGTTTATTGATTACATTTTTTATTTTCTGTTTGAATATTTATATAAGAAATACAGAACCAGATGAAGATAATTACATGAAAAATAATGCATTATCATTACAGAATAAAATGAAATTAAAAGCACCATATTTGCCATTTGTAATAGAACAATGAATAACTCAAAATCAGTAACAATTTAAGTAGTAGCATCCTAAACTAGATTTGAATTAATGACCTAGACATAAAGACTGTGAACCCTTAGATTCCAAGTAGGATATCAATCCTAAGCACAGGATATCAATTTGTGTGCTCATTAGGGCAACAAACATTTACCATTTTAATTTTTTAAATATTTTTATTGATTTCAGAGAGAAAGGGAGAGCGAGAGAGAGAAACATCAGTGATGACAGAGAATCATTGAATGGCTGCTTCCTGCATGCCCCCTACTGGGGGGATCTAGCCTGCAACCTGGGCATGTGCCCTTGTCCGGAATTGAACCCGGGACCCTTTAGTCCTCAGGCCAACCCTCTATCCACTGAGCCAAACCAGGTAGGGCTACCATTTTAATTTAATACAATCTCACACATGCATTCATTGAAGTTCAGTGTTTGTGTGTGTCTATACATACATATTTTTATTATTTTTAAATTTTTGATTGATTTCAGAGAGGGAGAGGCAGAGAGAGATAGAAACATCAACGATGAGACCGAATTTGCTGCCTCCTGCACACCCCCTACTGGGGATTGAGCCCACAACCTGGGCATGTATGCTTGCCCAGAATTGAACCCAGGACCCTTCAGTCCTCAAGCTGACACTCTATCCAATGAGCCAAACCAGGTAGGGCCTTATATATATATATATAAAAGCATGTCTATTGTATAATGTATAACTATAAATTTTTACAAGTTTGATGACTTTCAAAACATTTAGGAAATAATATAAACTTATTTTTCATCATTGTCTTTTACGTTGTTGTGAAGAAAGAATATTTTACCTACCCTTCTAGGTTAGTTTTGCTGAATTAATAATCAAATCTATGTGAGACAGATAAACAAGAGAAAATATAACCAAATTTCATTACATGTATGCATCTGAGAACCCCATATACATGAGAGGTTCAGAGTCAGAATGGTAAAATGAGAGATGTATGGCATTCTGAACCAAGGAATGAGGTAAGGCATCTTTCAGAGAGGAGGAAGGTCATTTGCAGTAGACTTTTGCCACGCCATACATATGGGTAATAAAAAGTTATTTATGATAATAACTCTTACTATGGGCAAGGTCCCCAGTTTAGATTCTTTTAAGTAGTTAAAGGAGGGGCAGAAATTTCCCCTGAGCTCCCAGGGTCTTGATTGCCTGCAGTTCAATGTAATCCACATGTCAAAGTGGCACATCTTGGTGAGGCTTCTAAACCTCTTCAATGTCAACAACAGTTTTATTAGGTTGGAATAGTTCAGAGCATACAGTGATATTTGTAACTGGCCGGTTTTCTATAAAAACTGGATTTTTGGAGTAACTTTAAATAGAATTGTTGATATTCAAAGACGATTCAATTAGAAGGCAATGTTTTAGCATTAGAAAACTTGTGGTTTTTTTTTAAATAATTGCTAAATAGTCATAGCAAATCACTTCAGTTGACTTAAATTGCTTTTTGATAACAGTTCCAAGAGGAGTTTTAAAAGAATATTTCATTTCTAAGATCCAAAAGCATATAGTTTCAAGAGACATTTTAAAATATCAGAATACATATATATTAATCAAGAATGTGACAAAATCAGCCTCAGATAAAATTATATTAGAATTTTTATAATTTTTCAGCAGTTTAATATTTTTTGCTAAAATACATTTTGACGCATAATTAATTTTTAACTACTTTTGCTTAAACTAAAAGAAAACTATTGCCCGTAAATATTTTACAAAAGTAGGTAAAAACTCAATTTTGAGAACTGGATCAAAACTAATGTTTTAAATTTAAAAAAAGTTGGCCATACCCAGCCGGTGTGGCTCAGTGGATTAAATGTTATCTCATGCACCAAGAGGTCACTGGTTCAATTCCAGGTCAGGGCACATGCCCAGTTTTTTGGCTTGATCCCCGATGGGGTACGCAGGAGGCAGCCAATTGATGTGTCAGTCTCTCCCTCTCCCTTCCTCTCTCTCTCTCTAAAATCAATAAAAATATGTTTTTCAAAATGGCCACATATGACAGATACACTTAAAGAGTTACCAAAGGGTTGGAAAAAGTGGATATTCTTCAGAATAAAAATATCTTAATATTAAAGTTATTGAAAACTAGAGGCCCGATGCACGAAGATTCGTGCAAGAATGGGCCTTCCTTCCCCTGCCTGCCAGCACCGCCTTTGCTCCGGCCGGAGCTGCTTTTCTGCTCTGTCCCAGAGCCACCTTTTCACCTTTCCATGCTGCCCAGAGGCCCGGAGCGGCTGGGCCGCTCGGCGCCTGCATATGCAAACTAACCCACCATCTTTGTTGGGTTGATTTGCATACTCACTCCTGATTGGCTGGTGGGTGTCGTGAAGGTATGGTCAATTTGCATCTTACTCTTTTATTAGTGTAGATGTGGTTTTAAAATGTTTTAAGTGATGCAAATAGAATTTGTTTACTGATGTACTGCTAGGAGAATATACTTTAGTTTATACAATTGTTTGCAAAAAAAATTCTAGGTTATGACTTTTAATGTGAAAAAAAAAGATCAATAATGAAAAAGTAAAAGTACAATTGAAATTTGAAAAGCAAAATTGAAGTAATTGATTCAAAGTTTCAGAGAAGAGTTTAATTCTTGTCAACAAATATTACTTAGCTCAAGAGGGCAGCATTGAGGAAGTTGATAAGAAAAATCAACTTTTTAATTTACTCATCTTTCAACGGCATTTTGTTACTATGAATATATATTTTTATAATTAATAAAAGGCACATAATGTAAGTGATGCAATTAATGTTTATGATTTTGTGAAGTAGGAGAGAGAAATATGTAAATGAGATGTCTACTACACACTTACAGGCTTGGGATACTCAAGGATGCTTATTTGATCCAATAATAACATAGATAAATATTCTCTTCATAAATGTGCACGTGCTTGCTAAAAGTTATTATCTGTTAAATCTAGTATCTGAACTCTCTTGGGACCAGTTTTTAAAAATATTTTGAACTATAGTTTACAGTTTCCTGTTTACTGGGATATCTAATAAATTTTGATTGTGTACTGAGACTATTGGATGAAACATTGATTAATTCCCCTAAAAGGTATTGTTTTAGTGTTGTTTGTTTCTGGTTAACATCTTGAACAGAGATCGATGATAGTGTGGATCTATAGCAAGCCAAATATTTTTCAAAGCTCCTCTCTCTTGGTGGAATTCTACTTCCAAATTGTCTCTTTTAATGATTTTATTGAGGCTTGGATTTTGGCTTTGTTAAGGCCAGTCTAGTGTAGATCCTAACTAATAATAGACAAATATGCAAATTGACCATACCTCTGACACACCCACAAGCCATGCCCACAAGCCACGCCCACCATACAATCAGAGCGAGCATGCAAATTAACCCAAACCAAGATGGCTACAGCCACAGAGAGCAAGGTTTCCTAGGTAACAGAGGAAGCCAAGCTTTCCGCCAGCCATTGCAGGCCTAAGCCTCCACTCAAGCTACAAAGTTTCAATTATAGAAGGTAAACAAATTCAAACAAATGGCGGCAGAATGGAGCTTGAGAGAGCAGGCCAGGGTTGCCGGCGGCAACAGGGGAAGCAAAGCTTTCCGCACACCCTGGCCAGGCCCACCCGCTTAAGGCAACAAAGTTTCAATTATAACCCCAACAGAAATGGCTGCGGGCCTCGGAGGGAGCCCCAGGCTTGGCTCTGCTCCAGGCTACAAAGTTTCAATTGTAGAAGGAAAATAAATTCCAGATACCAGGGCCTCTGCTTGCGTTGCCAGGGGGCGTGGCCGGCCTGCAAACCACCACAGGCCCCTCGCTCAGGCTGCCCCATGCCCCAAGGGAACCCCACCCTGATCAGGGACACCCTTCAGGGCAAACCAGCTGGCCCCCACCCCAGTACCAGGCCTCTATCCTATCTAATAAAAGAGTACTATGCAGATTGATCATCACTGTAACACACAATATAGCTGCCCCCATGTGGTCAAAGATCCTGCCCCCATGTGGACACAAGATGGCCACCACAAGATGGCCAGCAGGAGAGGGCAGTTGGGAGGCACCCGGCCTGCAAGGGAGGGCAGTTGAGAAGGACCAGGTCTGCAAGGGAGGGCAGTTGGAGGTGATCAACCCTGCAGGAGAGAGCAGTTAGGGGTAACCAGGCCGGCAGAGGAGAGAAATTGGGGGCAAACAGGCTGGCAGCAGAGTGGTTAGGGGGTGATCAGGCTGGCAGGCAGAAGCGGTTAGGGGCAATCAGGAAGGCAGGCAGGCAAGCAGTTGGGAGCCAGCAGTCCTGGATTGTGAGAGGGATGTCGACTGCCCGTTTAGGCCCGATCCCAGGGATCGGGCCTAAACGGGCAGTCAGACATCCCTTGAGGGGTCCCAGATTGGAGAGGGTACAGGCTGGGCTGAGGGACAACCCCCCGCCGTGCACGAATTTCGTGCACCGGGCCTCTAGTATTACTATAAATGTCTACCTTATTCCTACCTTAAGACCTTTCTTGAGACTCAGAGGGTTTCCCCTTTCTGGCTAGGCTGGAACTCTAATGTCTCAGTACTGTTTGATTTCTATTATCTGTGGTTGCACTGCAGCAGCTGCTCTATGGTAACCTCATGTAAGCAGCCACATACCCTGATCTCTGCTTCACCTGCAGCTTTCTGTAGAGATCCAGAACAATCATGGGGCTCATCACATGAGTTTCCTTCTTCCCAAGATTGCAGTCTGCACTTCCTGCTGTCCAATGTCAGAAAACAGTTGCCTCATGCATTCCCCCCGCCCTCCCCCCCCCAATTTTATGGTTGTTTACCACACCAGGGTGAGTTTACTTTCAGTTATTTTGACATTGGCAGAAGTAGAAGATCCTTGCATAGTTCTTAATTGTTGTATTTACTGGTATTTCATCCATCTTATTCCATAAATGCAGTAAGTTGTGTGAATTTGCATCTCTCGGCTTACATACTACTAGAGGCCCAGTGCACAAAATCATGGGGGTAGGATCCCTAGGGTCTAGCCTCCTTCAATCAGGGCCATCTTCTGCCCACTTGCCAGTCCCCAGGCTGAACGCCGCCTCCGCCGCCAGGCTGTCAGGCCATTGGGATCACCAGCTCATCCCCGGATGCTCAAGGGCTCAGGCCTGCAGGAAAGCAGGTGCCAGCAACTTCACCTCCATGTGCGTGCGCTGGGCTGGCCACTGATGGAACGTGCTGCCCACTTGGGGCCACTCACATGGGCGCCACTGCCGCTGCTACCACCACTGCTGCTGGGGCTTGAGGTGCTGATGGAAGCTGCGGGGCACGCCCGCAACCTACCCTCCCCAGCGTGAGTGGCCCCGAGTGGGCAGCGCTTTCCATCAGTGGCTGGCCTGGTGTACGTGCATGGAGGTAAGTTGCCGGTACCTGCTTTCCCACAGGCCTGAGCCCTAGAGCAGCCGGGGATGAGCTGGTGATCCCAATGGCCTGACAACCAGCCCGGTCCTCCCACCACTGGCCCTGATTCCCCCATTCACCATTGCTGATCCATCGGAGCCTGCAGGCCGGGGGCAGGGACCAAGAGGTCAGGCATTCAGCCTGCTTGCCAGTCCCCAGTCCCACCCCACCAGAGGGGAGGGACTGAGAGGTGCTCAATGCACCTCATGGTGACCAGTTGTTTGGTCATCACCGTCGTCACAGACACTGGCTATATATATGTATGTATGTATAATTTCAAGTTTGTTAGTGTTTTACCTGGTAAAATTTAGATTCACAAGTGAAATTAATGTCTATATTGATTTTTAGGGATACTTTTTGTTTGGTGTCAAATATTATCTTGAAGAATAAACTGGAAAGCTTTTCATATGTTTACATGTTTTGACACCATTTTGATAGAATTTTAAATATTTGATAGATTTTGGCATACTATTTTAGACCTAGTATCTTACCTCTGGGGTATATGGTTTCAATTCCTTACCACTATAAAAACTATGTAATAATTATATTTTATGTTTTTATGCATACACAAGAATTATGTTATAGTACATAATTGAATTTGGAATTGCCATTATAAAGGACATGAACATATTACTCCAAAGTGGTTGTACCAGTTTACACTTCTACCAGTAAGATATGAGGCTTTGTTCTTATCTCATACTTGTTAAAGTCAGTTTTAATTTAATAGATGGGAAATATTTTATTTTTATTTGTGTTTTCACAATGTAGTGTGAAGTTGAGGCTTTTTAAATATTTTACTTTCTATTCTAAACTTTTGCACAGTTTTCTTTTTGGTATTTGAACTATTTCTTACTAATTCATAGGTTTTTTTTTCTAGATACCAATGCAATGTCAAAATTTTCTATTAAATTTTGAGTGTGACTTTATCGTCTCTTAATTAATTTGAGTGTGACTTTATCATCTCTTAATTATGTTTTAATTTATGCTTTAATGTAATCATCTTTATGAATATTTTGATTTAGCTATCTTATAGTTTCTTTCCAAGGGTTCTATTTAGAGTTATAGGAGTACCTGAAAAGCTGGAGAAGGGTCCCTGGGCCCTGAATTGTGAATATAAATTTGTGTGTTCCTGTGCATGTATTAATTTGTTTAATCTTAATCCCAAAGGAGCAGGTGGTTCTAAAATATTTTCTTTTTCCCTGCCTAATCTCACAAGTCTTTGGATTCTGGCTCTTAGGTTATATGTCTGACTATGATACATGCATTCATAAAAATGCTCTCTTTGAAATGCCTCATATGACATAATCTTTCCATTTCATGAGAATGGCTCTTGTTTTATGGAAGTGCTAATCTACTTTATTTTCCTTGATTCTGCTTTGAATGGTGATGTCTCCTTTGTAGCATGGGTTTTGGCCAAAGATTTGATCACTTGGGGAACTGGTTTTGGCCTTAAACCTATGCCTAGATTAGTTGGTTCTGATTTAAGTTGTCAAATGCCTCATCATTGTCCTGATTTAATTGAAATCACTGGACCACTCACTTACCTATTTTATTTGATCTTCATGGTTTTTTCTTGCTCCTGCTTTTCTACAATATTCTGTGACATGGTTCCCACAGCTTACTGTGATAGATCTGACCTTTTCCTCATAGCTTTATAATTTCTTTAGACTTAAACTGCATTTCATCCACCAAACTCTTTTTATATAGTAAGTACTACACCAAATGTTAGGGGTGCAAATATGAATATATCCCATAGCTTTTCCTTCCAGATTAATAGCCATATAACTAGATATTCACAACACAATGTAATATGAGGACTGAGGAGATCACTTTACCTGGGCAGTGGGGAAGGGGACAAGATTTTGCGAACAAGGTGACAGAGTTGATTCTTGAAAGGTGACTAGGAAGGTGTATAGAACTAGAAGTTTCAAACACCTCTTAAATGAGTAAGTCTATCCTTTATCTTAGACAGAGATCAATTGCCCATATTAATACTTACAGATATAAATATTATCACTACATAGCTAATGTCAGCATTGTACATAATCTGTTGACATAAGAAACACCCCAACCTGTAGATAACTTTTATAAGTGTTTATTTGAGCCCTACTGATGACATACCATAAAGACCTCAAATGATCTGTTCAGGAGAATGACAGTTTTGCAGTTTCTTTT
Organism: Cnephaeus nilssonii; assembly: GCF_951640355.1. NCBI lineage: Eukaryota > Metazoa > Chordata > Mammalia > Chiroptera > Vespertilionidae > Cnephaeus > Cnephaeus nilssonii. The sequence goes on from NC_137073.1 coordinate 63,719,112, forward strand.
ATACATTTGGAATTAAGGAGGAAACATAAGGAAGATTAGGATGAAGATGGGAAAAATGTGGGGAGGGTATTGGATTACAGGATTATTAATAAGATTATGTGCTTCCTTGAGGGTGGTTATACTTTGAAGGGGTCTATAAAAAAAGATTACTCTGGCATTTCAAAGGTGTGCTAACCTAGATGCACAAGATCAATAGACAGGATTTGCTTAAGGCAAAGATAAACCTTTTAGTAGGGAAGTTATAGACCTGGGCCTGCCTACCTATCATGACCTGCCCAGGTATGAATTTTTTATCTGCTCACCATATGAGGTTACTTTCCTTTACTGGTCTTGTCAGATTCATTACAGAACTGCTTTTCTTTGTATTCACATTAAAAAAAAATGCATTTTTTTCATTGGTTGAAAATCCTAAATATTTTATTTATGTTAATTTATAGTCTGGGTTAAGACAAGTCCCAGTTTGACTACTAACTAGCTCTACGAACCTGCATAATGAAATTAACCTCTATCAGTCTTATTCTCTTTAGTATAAATCAAGGTGTGGACTCCACTGTTACTCAAGTCATTTTCCGTGGTGATCTACTGGAAAAGAAAAATCAAAGAGAAGTTGGAAATACAATACTTCATAGATAAAATTTATTCATTGAAAATGTTTATTATTCATGGGTAAAATTGTATTAAAACGTATTAGGATTTCCTAAGTCAATAAACAGACAGATCATGCCAAATTTTTTATTTACTTAGATGTCAATAGGATGCAATGATAAAAACCTACCAATTTAATAAAAAATCTACATGCCTCATGGAAAAGTGTCACATTTAGATGTACTATAATATTATGCTTAAATTATAAGTAATCAAAATTTGAATAATTTAAAACACATTTAATATTTCTTAAGATTGTACTAATTTGTTGCCAAAGAAAAAAATGACACTTTCCTTATATTGACTTTAATGAAGCTCAGATGTAAATCATATGTGTTTTAAAGATGTTTATATGACAAAAGATTGAGGTCTAGATAAAGTCTAAAGTACATCTCATCCTGATAGTTTTGAGTTCCTTTGCTATGTGAGGTCATCCACAATAAAATTCAACAGTGAAATGATCTGATTTCAAAGTGCTCTAAAGCTCAAAGGCAAATCTATATTTGGAAAATTTTAGTGATATTTTTTAAAACAACTGAGATGACTCATCTGATAGATGAGACAGTGTGGCTTCCATGGAATTCTAAGCATTTGAGCATCTTCTCACCCAACTCCACCAATCACTCCCCACTAACTCCATCTTTCTGATCTGCATTTTCATTTCCAGTGAATGGATAGGGACTGAGGCATTTTTGTATCCTACCTTTCACTTCTCTATTCCCATACTCCTTCAGTTCTCACCAACACTATGTGTGTTGTATAACTATCACTATGGATTTCAATCCATAGTTCTGAAAATGCTTTCTTTAGAGATTGAGATGGATATATAGTATGTTCCCAAAAATGTATACACACACGTTGAATAATTATAAAGGCAGTGTTTTTTAAAATACATTTCATTTTCAAAATTAAGCTGTCAGCTGTTAAATGTATATATATACATGTTTTTGTAATACCCTGTGGATGGGAGTTATGAAATCAGGATATCTATCATGGCTTCAAATCCTGGTTTCAAATATCTTGGAAATAAATTATTTCATTTTATGGGACTCAATTTCTTTATCCCATTTAAAGTAATATCATTTTGACTCTTGAGTGATATCAATAAATTTATTCATTTAATAAACATGTGTTAAGTGCCTACTAAGTGCCGTGTCCTGTACAGGCCACTGGCACAGTCACTGCCTTCAAATAGCTGAGATCAGTCTTCAAGCTGTGTGACAGCCATGCTCTGCTCATTTCTCTTCACTGCAAGAAGATGACAAGAGCCAGATCATAAAAGACCTTGTAATACATGTCAAGAGGACATTGTTTATTGCTCCTTTCTGTATGTATAAAAAGGACCAGTACTTATTTGTGACATTAATTTACATAAAAATATTGTTATCTGAGCAAAACCAGAGAGAATTTAAACTAAAACAGAAGTCATATTATTTAAATTAACATGCTTTTTGTTCTGCTTTAATTAGAAAGCAGTTTTCTGATTCTTTTTTTCAGCTTAGAGTTTCTGAAATGTTTTAATCCATTTTTAAATGGTTTGTTCTCAGAGTAATCTATTTTGCTAGATACTTTCCCAATAAGTTTTAAATTCGTGTTTATTTTAAAAGAAATGTACTCCATGTGTTTCTGATTCTTTTCACGTAATCTATCCAAATATTGTTGTCTATGAATGTACTAATGGAGAAGGAGCCTCTTTTATTGGGTGTTTGAAATATTTTAAAAAAACGACAACAATTGGCCAAGAAGTAATTTTTAAAAGTTTGATGTTCTTGGTATCTATGAAACACATTTCATTAAATTTATTCAAGCCCTTAGTTTAAGAATCCTCACAAAAATAACAACCACAAACTTAACTAGGTCAAAATCCCACGTTCTTTTTAGGCTATATATGAACCTATTGTCCGGATATTCATAATCTGATTTAACAGATTTCTTCTGATTCATATCTATGTGTTTCAGACAATAAAAAGAAAGATAATGCTTTACAGAAAAGAGACCAAAATTGAGAATACTGAGTAGCTGAGCATAAGTAGAAAAGAAATGCTATTATTTCCTCCATCCAATGAATATTACTTAATTTACATAACAATAACAAGGAGAAAACAATTTGCTGGTTCAAAATAAGTGTTGTGAAATTTCCCATACTTTCTTTGATCTAACCCAGTGGTTCTCAACCTTTCTAATGCCGCAATCCTTTAATACAGTTCCTCATGTTGTGGTGACCCCCAACCATAAAATTATTTCCATTGCTACTTCATAACTGTAATTTTAGTACTGTTAATGAGTCGTAATGTAAATATCTGTGTTTTCCAATGGTCTTAGGCTCTACAGCAGCGCTTCTCAACCTGTGGGTCGAGATTCTAACCAATGAATACAAACAACTTTGGCCCTTTCCTTGTTTTGTTTTGCTTTCTTTTTTTCCTAAAGGAACTTTTGCTTCAGGTGCACAGGTTCAAACAATAACTAAGACACCAACAAGGACAACAAAGTCTCCTTCATAGGAACAGTCTAGCATGTTAAAAACTTGAGAAACATACCTGAACTCCTCTGTTTACAAAAACTTGAGAAACATACCTTAACTCCACTATTTACAAGTTTCCTGACTTAAGAAAAATTTGCCTTCCCAAGAACTTTATTATCTTTTTTTTTTTAGATAATAATGCCTATCCAAGTTGTAAAAATTGAGAAAACTACTGAAAATACTGCCTCACTTTTTTTTGTAAAGTGGATCTTACTTAGTTCTCGGTATTGATGGGCTATCAAATAATAGCTGAGTGTTTTAAATAATGTTTCTAAAGTATATTCAATTTAATAATAGATTTTTAAAGAAAATATTAAATTGTTACTACACTTCTTTCAGTTTTTGTAATATCTTCCACAGACACAAATTACTTTCAATATTTTTCAAGTCCTTTGGTGCAATCTCATATGTATAAAAAACTTAAAATTTTGCTTCTCCTGTAAGTATTTTCCTGTCTGGATTAAGTTTCAAACAAATTCTTTACTTGGTATTTTCTTCTTTCAAACTCTCCAATTTTGATCAAAGTTCATTGATCTCTTATTTAAAGATCTGAAATAGTAGCTGACAATGTGGACTTTGGGAAAAATTAAAAAAATAAAGCCATTTTATGTGATTACTGATGAGGAAAACAAAAGTTCTTCAAACAATATTTGAGTCATTAAAATTGGAAAAAAAATGCCAAAAAGGAGACAAATGACATGTGCCAACTGTCTTTCTTGAGGAAAGTTCTTGGAAGCTGCCGTAAAATCTACTTACATCTCATTGGCAAGAATGTAATCTCATGGCCTCACCAAGATCTTGTGAACACTTAGAAATGTAACCTGAGTATCCGTGTCCCCAGCCATTTTATTTATTAAACATGCAATAAATTCAGAACAGATATTGGGAACAATGTGTCCTCTTGCCACATGATTCAAGTTTGGTTCCTTTTAATATACTTTTCTAAAATATTTCCTGCTCAGTAAGTACAAGGCATGTAGGAAAAGTACCATGTTGTCTTAAGAACTGAACTCTTTTCTGTATGCTAAGTCTTTATTAAAATAAATGGAGACCACACATATTTAGTAAACATATAAATGGGTAAAATATATCCTGTTTCTTACTATCTGTGGATATTGCTAATTGTTTCCCTTTTATGAAAGAACAAATAAATGACTAAATTTTCCTTGAATTGCTATCGTCTCTCTTTGGCCTTCTTAGCCCTACTCTACCAAAATATTTCTCCCTATATTTATCACTCCTGTTTTCAACTTCATCTACCTTTTTTTCTGCTTTAATATTGCAATTTTAAAAATACTTATAATTACAAATCTTCCTTTATCTTCAAAAAAAATAACGTAATGGAAAATGTATTCACTTTGTGATAAACAGGGTTTGGCAAAAAGTAGGTTTACAATTGTGAGTATATGAAAGAGTTTATTGTGAGTATATGAAAGAGTTTATTAATTGCATTACTTACTTATTATTAATCTACTTTTGCCCACTCCATATATATTTGCCTGTTAACATTATAAAATCAATAAAATGTTACTTATTTAGCAAAAAAATTAGTTTTATTGTTACAGAGAATTTTTGAGAAATAAAGAGCACAATGCATATTTACATTTAGATGAGACTTACATACACAAAAACATATTGAGCAATGTATGATTTTATATATTTCCAATATTGAAAGTCTTCCACATACTCTTGAGTAAGAATATTCAAAAGGAATACAGAAACTGTGCTAGAAGTAGGTGTCACTTTGAAGGAGGTTGACATAGTCAAAGAGGAAAGACCAGAACATTCCTGGGGATAAGAATGATGTAGACAAGTAGAGGTGGGAATGAGCAAAGCAAGCATAAGGGACTAAGGGTTCTGTTTAGAAGAAAGAGGGTTGAGAGTAAAAGGAAGTAATTTCATTGATGGTGCGGATAGAAAATATTCAAAGATGCGAAGAGTTTAACATTTTTTCTGTGTTAAACTAATGTCAATTCTCAAATGACTTTACATTTTAGATTGGCATTTGATATAAAGGAAAGTAGTGAAGATAGTATGAGTTCCCATATACCCACACCCAATGTCCCCTATTATTATGTTATATTAATACATTTATCACAATTATTGAGATAATAGTAATACATCATTATTAACTAAAGTTTATTTTTTATTCAGATTTCCTTGTTCTTTATTCAGATCTATCCAAATTCAATTTTCTTAAACTTTAACTTTTGATGACTTTGGCAGTTTTAGGAGTACTAGTATTTTGCAGAAAGTCTCTCAATTGAGATTTGCCAGATGTTTTTCTCATGATTATACTTACGTGATTTTGGGAGAAACATCACAGCAGTAAAGTGCCATTCTCATGATATCATATCAAGGATATAAGCTATTAATGTGATTTTTATCACTACTGATGTCAACCTTCATCACCTACCTGACTGAGGTAGTGTTTTCAGGTTTCTCTACTGTAAAGTTACTCTTTTCCCGCTCTTCATGCTCTAATCCTTGAAAAGAAAACTCTCCCTGCAGCCCACACTTTGGAGTAGAAACTTATGCTTCACTTCCTTGACAGTAGACTATATAAATTATTTGGTATTCTCCTCCATGGAAGATGGCATCTATTCTACCCCATTTATTTATTTTTAAATTATTCATATTATTATGGAATTATGGATTCAATGGGTTATACTCTATACTCAATAATATTGTATTTATTTTGTTGGTCATGCTGTTCCAGCTTATTAGTCATTCTCTAAGGAGTGCTGGTTCCTTTTATTAGAGGATGGTATTAGAAACCAAGTTCTTGGTGCTACATGTACCGTTGCTACTAGGGTGTCATTGCTTCTAGGTTCTTTTCAGTTGATAGAGCCCAAGAATATTTGTGATATATGAGCCCACTTATATGTATCTATTAACATGTCTATATTATCCACCTGTAAATCAGAGAGATCAGAGAGTATTCTGATGAGTCAATATTGCTATATTCACCTCTAATTATGTCTCATGGATAATTTTTCCCTTCTTCCATTGCTTATCTGTAATCTACTACTCTAACAGTGAGAAACCTGTCTCACATTATCTGGCATCCAATAATTTAATGATTCAATTCCAGTACACATATGTAACATCATTACAGTTATTAACTTATACATAGAAAATACTAATCAGCTAGAGCACAGTATTTAGGTATATTTTTCCTTTAGTCTTATAGTCTTCTTCATGTCCAAAATTACTTTTCAAAGTCAGCATCCCCTCCCCCTGCTATCTTCAGTGAGGTTATTTCATACATTTATAATGCAATTAGATTTATAGTACATTTAGATTTACAGTTAAAATCATACTCAATATTTTATCCTGGAGTTCCTCAATCTCCTAAATTATTATATTTTAGTTTATATACATTAAGGTTTACTCTCTTTGTTGTAAAGTTTTGTGGGTTCTGACAAATTCTTAGTATCTATTTTTACAGAATCATATGTAGTTATTTCACCACCTTAAAAAAAATCTCCTATTCAACTCTCCCCTCTTTCCAAAGCCCTGGACACCATTGGATAAAGTCAATTCTTAAAGGTAATTTTTATAAAGCTATTATAAAAATTAAATTAAATATTTATGATGCCAGAATACTTGACTAATTTATTTAGCTTTTTATTTTATGCCTACATATAATAATAGGAAAATTGTTCCACCATTCTTAGAATTTAATGATTTTATAGTGTGCTTCAGTGTAATAGTTCCTCTGTGTCAGATTTCCCATATCATTTAAATCTTTTCATAATACTTAGTGTAACAATGTTACTTAACATCATTATGGACTGTTGGATTTGCATACAATAACTAAATAGAATATTACAATATCCACCATCATCATATGTTGAAATTTTTATTCAGTCATTGAAAACTGGAGGCTATAATTTTGTCGAATAAAAAATTTAGAAACCTAGTCAATACTATAAAATATTGCATTAAATTTCAAGAAATATTTTTACAATGATTTCAATTTCCCTCATAACTTCTTATATTTGAAATTTAATACAATTTGGGAATTTATCTATCTTAGCATACATTCCTTTACTATTTCTCAAATGAAAATGTAAAGTTTGTAGAGACTGGGCATGCATTTTAACAATGAAAGCTTTATTCAATGGAAGGAATTGAAGCCCCTTTATTCTTATTTCTAATAAGAAAGCAATATATTTTGGCAATAAGTCTCACACTATAGCTTATCTAAGTGTCCCAGTACTTCTTTGTAGTATTTCTGGTGGTCCATAATTACATTTAAGGGGTTAACAAAATGCTTTTTAATAGCCCATTCTAAAACCAAGATTCATTTTGATTGAACATATGTTGCCACGTGTGTTTCTGTTTTTCACATCCACCCACACACGCATCCACACACATGTCAGCACATTTAGAAATAATGTTTACAAATATCCTAATCATATTTGGCACTAAATTATTTGGCCCATTGTATTATATAGGTCACGAATGCATTACTGTGCTGCTTTCTAAATTCTTGGTATAGAAAAGTGTCCTAGAAAGGAGGCAAATCAGAGCCCTGGGTGTTGTGTGCATGTGACAAATATTTTATCTTTCCAAAGTAGGAATGGGTTGGGCGGGGAGGGGCATTAAACACATACAATTTGAGTGAGAGAGAAGCAAGTGAATGGCACACAATTTTATCTAAAAAATTCCTTAATTTCTCTTCCAAGTAACAGCCTCTATATAATCGCAGCACAGTGGTGCCTGTGGCAGAGTACCCGGTGCTGCATCCACAACACCGGAGACCAGTGTCATTACTTGAAGAACTATTTGCTGTTGGAGAACAAACAGCTGGGCATGCAAACTAAGAAACTGTTCTGACCTTCTACTCTCTGGTCCCCAGGGAGGCCTTTTTTAGAAAAAGGGAAACCATTGATTTTTTACATCAGACAGATACATATCACAACTAGTAGTAAATTGCACATGATTCCCTGTATTATGTTCCCCAGGGAGTCTTCTGCAAGGGGAAACCAATGATTTCAACTTTTCAGGTGTGAAGTTGCCCTTAAATTATCTCCTTTATAGTCTTAGTCCATACTGTGTCAATAACAGGAAAACAAAAAAGGAACATGGTTCAAGCATATCAAGAATAGGTATTTGCTAAAAAGAAGAAAATATGCTTGAGTATATTTAAACTACTTTTACATGTTTATAGTATTGACTAGTTTCCTAAATTTTTTACTCTATAACATATTTTTTCCTTAAGTTTAGACATCTTTAATGTCCCTGTGATTATACACATTTGTGATAAGAGAGGATTAACTCCATATTGGATTCCTACTCATCATCATCTCTAAGCATCAGACAAAGCTGGGATGATAAAAATAGCCAAATATTATTTTATTACTATTTCTCATGCATTTATTCTAGTTCTCAAATACTCCCTTCTGTGGCACCTTAGAACAACTCCTATTCCAAATAACTCTTTAGAAATATTTTAATATAAAGATTTCAATGGAGTTGGGGGAAAACTGAAATTATTCCAAAGGCACTTTAATCTTTACTAGAGGCCCAGTGCATGGATTTGTGCACTGGTGGGGTTCCTCGGCATGGCCTGTGGGGATCGAGCTGAAACCAGCAGTCCAATCCCGCCTGCTGCTCCTGTCTGCTGCTCCTGTTCCTCTTGGCCCCACTGCTCCTGCCACTCCACTGCGGTCTCTGTGCACCTGTCCTAGGACGATACCAGTGCACCCATGGCCGAGAAGCGGCTGCGGGCTCTTGCCCAGTCAGTCCCGATGAATGCCAGTCCTGATCCCGGTCCCAGTCCAGATGGGGAAGGGGTGCACAAGGGGAGTGTCCACAGGCAGCTGTGCTTGCCAACCATCAGCCCAGCGTCTGGCGCCCATTGGTCAGCTGAGCGGCACTCCTGCTGTGGGAGCACACTGATCACCAGGGGACAGTTCCTGCATTGAGCGTCTGACCCCTGGTGGTCAGTGTGCATCATAGCGACTGGACTACTGGTCGAATGGTTGACCGGTTGGCTGGTCACTTAGGCTTTATATCCTATCTAATAAAAATGGAATATGCTAATTGACCCTCATGCTGTTACAAAGATGGTGGCACCCACAGCCAATAAGGAGGGAATATGCTAATTGATTGTCATGCCCTCAAAGATGGTGGTGCCCATAGCCACAAGATGGCGGCACCCAGTCCCCTCAGCCCACTAGCTGCCCAGGGCCAGCTCAAGGCGCAGGCAAGGCTCGGATGGCAGCTGCCCAGCCACCCAAGGCTGGCCCGAGGCATAGACAAGCCTCGGATAGTGGCTGCCCAGCTTCCCAGGGCCGCCCGAGGCTCAGGTAACCAGGGCCGTCTGAGGCTTGTGCTGCCAGCAGTGGCAGCAGCGGAGGTGTGACTGGACGTCGCCTTCCCCTGATCGCCAGGTCGCCTCCTGCCCCTGAGGGCTCCTGGACTGTGAGAGGGGGCAGGCCGGCTGAGGGGCCCCCCTCCAGTGCATGCTGGGAGAGCAGGAGGCTAGGGCTGCCTTGGGCAATGGAGGAAGCCAAGCTTCTACAGCCCTGGTCAGCTCAGACCTTCACTCCAGGCTACAAACTTTCAATTATAGAAGATACATAAATTCCAACAGAAATGGCTGCCGCCATGGAGCGAGCAGAAGGCTTGTTTCCGCTCAAAGCTACAAAGTTTCAATTATAGAAGATAAATTCCAGATACCTCCGCTTGGGTTGCCGGGGGGTTTGGCTGGCCTTCAAACCACCCCAGGCCCATGGCCCAGCCCCCCCCACGCCCCAAGGGAACCCCCCACCCTGATCTGGGACACCCTTCAGGGCAAACCAGCTGGCCCCCACCCATGTACCAGGCCTCTGTCCTATCTAATAAAAGTGTAATGTGCAGATTGACCATCACTCCAACACACAAAATGGCTGCCCCCATGTGGTCAAAGATCCTGCCCCCATGTGGACACAAGATGGCCACCACAAGATGGCCAGCAGGGGAGGGTAGTTGGGAGGGACCAGGCCTGCAAGGGAGGGCAGTTGGGGGCGATCAACCCTGCAGGGGAGGGCAGTTAGGGTTGACCAGGCCGGCAAAGGAGGGCAGTTAGGGGCAAACAGGCTGGCAGGGGAGCAGTTAGACATCAATCAGGCTGGCATGGGAGTGGTTAGGGGTTGATCAGGCTGGCAGGCAGAAGCGGTTAGGGGCAATCAGGAAGGCAGGCAGGCAGGCAAGCAGTTGGGAGCAAGCAATCCTGGATTGTGAGAGGGATCCCAGATTGGAGAGGGTGCAGGCTGGGCTGAGGGACACCCCACCCCCCCGTGCATGAATTTCATGCACTGGGCCTCTAGTGTATAATAAAAGAGAATCTACACAATACTAATACTTCTTTGAACTCATATAATTTGACCACTCTTGAAACACAGTAAAACTTCCCTATTCATTTTTATATGTTTTTTTGAACTCTGTCTTTTACTGAATATCTCCCAACCTTGGATCCTTTCTTTTTTGCTTACATGGTGCTTTCCTACAGCAATGCATCTTTCCTGGGACCCTTGAGTAACTGTAGCACCAAGAGAGCAGCTGCATTTATAAGGGTGTTTCTGTGAAAGTCCTGCAGTTGTCTCAGGTGGGATTGTTTCAGTTTTATCATTGATCTGGGCCAAATACTTTGGTAGTCAAAAGAAGAGGTTGACCAGATCATTGTAGGTATCTTAGACTCTTCATCTCTGTAATTCATGAATACTGTAAATGACCTATTACAATGTATCTCTGAAGGAGTTTAAACCAGATGGGTGGCCTCAGACTAACAAAAAGGATGACATCATGTGACCTGAATAGTTGAGGAAGAAAGACTTATTGTATTTGGGACAATTCCAAAGTTCCTGTGTTATTCCAAGGGCTTGAATTTTTATTCATATTTTCCTTATAATTTGTTGTAATTACTCAACAATTTCAAACACCACCCAAAATAGGCACTACAAGATTGCATTTTCATTTTACTCTGCCTAGCTGTTGCATACCTAAAGGAAAATAAACAAAAACTGGGAAAGGCAGCCAACTCAAATATTGCACACCTGGCTCCCATTTGTTATAAGATTATCACTGAAAACAAAGATTCTTGACTTTTACAACCCTCCATCCTGTGGTCTCCTCAGCAATACTCCCCAGTCTAACCTGGTAGAAACTGAACTAAGAACAAAAGAAACCCCTCCAAAAGATCCAGGTTGTGATCTCCATATTAAGGCCTCCCTCTCCTGGCCCCTGAACTCAATGACAGCATTTAAAACAAAGGTATAAAAAAGGAAATATGACAGAAAGAAACACACTGGGTTCCTTCCATCCTCCCACCCACGTGTAATCATAAAACTAAAATATGACAAAAACATTTTCCTTTGGCAGGAGAGTCATGCTTTTCTTTTGGAGATACGAAGGCCCCATAAAAGAAAAACATTTTTCTCTTGAATTCTTTCAGTTTTAAAAATGTTGAAGTTTCTTAAATGTGCAATTAGATTGAAAATCATGAAGAAAAACACAATAGAACAGACTGGCAGAAGGGCCGCCTGCTGCCTAGGTGTGTCTACATTTAACCATTCCATTTTGCTTCAGCTCTAAATTATAATTTCTAATTACAACAGTCTTTCCAGGTTTATTGGGTCTGTGAGCAAAGTAAACACAGAGAACACAATTCTAGATATAGAATTGTATTCAAACAAACTTAAAGATCATTAAGATCAACTCTCTGACTGCTCCTCAAGTATCCCAGATATTGAGCAATTTGCCATATTTTCTATTATTTTCCCCTTGAAGATCTAGATGCATATATTTGAATGATAACCTCACCTCATTTAAAGTCACCCACATATCTGAAAATCTTTACTAAAAGGAAATTCTGTTATAACTCATGTACAGCTATTATATCTTTTTAAAACCTATTAAAAACATCAATCTTGTAATATATGGAGAACTGTAATATTCTGTCTTCTGATGCTCTATGAATTGTGCAAATATATTCAGATATTACTTGTCTAATTGAAGATAGCAGGACCCCATACTTGGATAGGCCTCTTCATGATCTGTCAGATGTACCCAGCCCAGATATTGGATACTAATTTCCTCTGCCTTTTTAGATATACTTTCAAAGGTACTATATATACTATACTTGAGAACCCTTTCCTTATTATAAGTGAGAATTGTTAACCACTGAGAGAAGTTTAATCATAACACAGGGAGTAGCACTGAACATTCTAAATGGTTCATTATAGAAAGACACTGGAAAAATTCCAGCACCGTCTATATGGAGAACTGGAAACCCAGAGGATAAGCAGATGTAGTAGTGTCTGCTGTAGGAGTCAGACATGGAGGAAAGGCTGGAGGTGAGTGTGAATAGATATAATACATCATGATTATTAGAGGACCTAGTTTTATATAGACAAGAAAGTGAAAGATGGGCTTTTCGGAATAGAAGGTGATAGGTGAAGCTCAATGTGGGAGTAGTGGCAAAAAGATAGGTTCAATCAGGTCATAAGGAAAGGTGAGGACCTCCTGTTAGTTAGTTGGAGTGTGTGCTGGTAGAAAACAAAAACTCAGTAGGAAATCTGCAGGTAGGTGTGATGAGGGGCAGACTATTTTATATGAGTTCACATCACTTCTCCAATTTCTCACCAAAACATCTACCCAGATTGATAGTTACAGTTTCTTTGCTTCCAGCCAGATTCCAGAAGGTTGCCTTAAACCCAGGGATAGGAATTCTTGGTCAGTTATCATTTATGAAATCCAAAGTATAGAATAGTACAAGGACAATTCCATCCTCAAGATGTCTTCATCTATGTTGTAGCTTTGAATTAATAGTTTTTAAAACTATAAAACCAAAATAATATTCTTCTTTAAATAAGTGTATGTAATCTATTTAGAAATTTTAGTATCCAGTGTTGCCAAAAGTGAAGTTAAGGACATATTCTCATTCACTACTCAGTAAAAAATATCTGGATGACAACTTGTCAGTGTGCACAAACAGTTCTAAATATATTGATATAATTAATTCTTAGGAAGTTATATTAAGAATCACAGATAAAATTTTAAAATTCATATGTGAATATTTATTGCACTGTATTTACAATAGTATTAAGTTAGAAATAGTCCAAATGATCACCAATAAGGAATTGAATATTAAAAGTGGTTTATTCATGTTGCAAAACATTATGCAGTCATTAAAAATCAGATTTTTGAAGAATACTTGGTGACAAAAAAGAACATTTCTTGTATAATAAAAGTGGGATATAGAAGTGTGTGTGACTCATAAGATTGTGTGTGTTCAATAAATGAGTAAATGCATGAATTCTGTTGACTTTGGCACTTTTTCTATCTGATATTTTAAAATTTGTTTTATAAAATTTTTTTAATTAATGGAAAATGTTACCAAAATCTATTCATTTTCTCATTTATTTATTGAATGCACAATTATCGAGCATCTAGTATTGAGTCTATAAATTCCTGTTCTCACTTCAGTAATAGGTAGAAGAGAGAAAATAGCTAGGTAGATAGAGTTACATATTTAGTTATATTAAGTTATGTGTATGTGTATGATAATTACCTCAATGAACTTCTCTAGTAATTAAAATGTGAGGAATTATAATAGTACAATAGTGAATAGAAATGTCTTGTTTCTGAGGTAAATCATTAAGAATGGTGGTAGCTGTGGGTTATTTGTTTGTTTTTAATAGATGCTTTTTATTGGTTTTAGGAATTTCTCTTCTATTTCTAGTTTCTTGAGTGTTTTTATCATGAAAGGGTGTTGAGTTTTGTCAAATGCTTTATATGCTCGTGTAATGAGTGATCATGTGACTTTTGTTTCTTTAATTGATGCTATGATGCATTACATTAATTTATTTTCAGCTGTTGAACTAACCTTGCATTCCTGTGCTAAATGCCACTTAGTCAGGGAGTATAATTTTTTTTATGTTGCTGTATTCAGTTTGCTTGTAACTTTTTATTGTGATAAAATATGCATAACATAAAACCCTACTTTTTAACCATTTTATATTGGTTGATGTTTGAATAATATATATTTTTAATCATTTTATTTTTAATCTATTTGTACTTTTAATCTTAAATCTGTCTTTTAGTCAAAGCAATTTTTTAATCCAGTTTTAAAATCTCTGCCTTTGCATTTTTTAATACATTCACATTTAATGTTGTTATCAATATAGTTGGATTTGTGCTGGTTTACTCTTTGTTTTCTATGTCTCACATCTCTTTTTGTTATTCCTCTATTCTCTTTTACTATTTTCTTTTGTATTAAGTAAAATTTTAATGTTTATAATGGTTCTTTACTATCTTTTTTGAAGTTTTTGTTAGTGTATTTGTTTCCTAAGTTACTCTAGGCCTTACTATATTAATTTTGACTTACCAGAATTAGCTTAAGATTTATACTGTCTTGATTTCTGTGATATAAAGAAGTGTTACTCCAATATTGTTCTCTATTTCCTTTCCCCTATTTTAATGTTATTATTATTATACATATTATATCTATTAATGTTCCAAGTGCAACAATACATTGTTTAATTATTACTTTAGCTTCTCTAATAATTTTCTTAGACTATTACAGCTTTGCTCCTTCATACCTTATTTGTGCTGTTATATGCAAATATGCTCTAACTATTATATTTCTATATGCTAGAGGCCTCTTATATTATATACATATTGTTTTATGTCATTGCCTTTTGAAATCAATTATGAAAATAAAAGGGGAAATATGCTTTTTTTATAATTGCATGATTATTATTGATCTTTGGTTTTGTTTGTTTTTTTTATGTGGACTCAAATTGCTATCTGGTGTCACTTGCTTTCAACCTGAAGAATGTCCTTAAGCATTTCTTGTCAGGCAGATGTGCTAGCAACAAATTCATTGTTTTTGTTTATTTAGGGAGGTATTTATTTCACTTTTATTTTTGAAATATAGCTTTGCTGAATATAGGATTGGTGGTTGACAGTTTTTTCTTTGAATACTTGGAATATCTTTTCCCCATCCTTTAGGCCTTATTTTTTCTGCAAAGTAGTCAGCTGTTAATCTTACTGAGATTCTCTTATAAATGAAGTTCATTTCTCTCTGCATTCAAGATTTTCTCCTTGTCTATGATTTTTAGTATTTTTAACATGATTCTTGGTCTCTTTTAATTTATCCTAATTGGAATTCATTGAGCTTCCTGATATGTAGATTATTGTTTCTAAGATTTAGCAAATTTCACTAATTATTTCTTTGAATATATTTCTTTTCCTTCTCTTCTCCTCTCCCTATGGTATTCCTATTACATGTATTTTTTAAAATGATGTTTCACATATCTCTGTGGCTCTGTTCATTTTTATTTATTATTTTTACTCTCTGTTCTTAGATTTGCATAATTTCCATATATCTTCAAGTTTATTAAATTTTTATTCTGCTAGTTCAAATCTACTGTAAGCCCCTCTAACAAATTGTTTTTTCAGTTATTATACTCAATTCCAGATTTGCAATTGATCCTTTTGTATAATTTCTATCTTTTTTATATTCTCTATATGATGTGACATTGTAGTTATACCCCCCTTTACTTCTTTAATTATGCTTTTCTTTAATTTGTAAACATATCATAACATCTACTTTGAAATCTTTTACTTGTAAACCCTATCTCTATTCACTCTCTCATGCAGTTTCTATTGCCTATCTCCCCATCTCTCATGTATGAGTTATATATCCCTGTTTCTTTGAAGACTTCATAATTTTTTGTTGGAAACTGGATGTTTTTGATATTGTAGCAACTCTGGGTGCTGATCTTCCTGCTTCAAGATTTATAATTGTTTGCCTGTTGGTTTAGTGAATGTCTTTTTTTATTTTAGTAAAGTCTACCTCCCCACCCTGTATCCCGCATTCTCCCTAATGTATGAATCCTCTGATGTTGCTCCCCAGGGAGGTACAGCTTTAGGTATGCCCTCCATCACTATGGGGTGACAGTGGTACTTGTAGAGCTTTCACTCTTTCTCTGACTGCACACAGCTGTTATTATTATATTTTTAAATCCTCACCTGAGGATATTTTTTCATTGATTTTTAGATAGAGCGGAAGGGCGAGGGAGAGACAGAGAGAAACATTGATATGAGAGAGACACATCAATTGGTTGCCTCTCACAGGAGCCCTGACCAGGTACATGCCTGCAACCAAGGTACATGCCCTTGACCAGAATCAAACCCTAACCCTTCAGTCCACAGGCTGACGCTCTATCCACTGAGCCAAACTGACTAAGGCTGCCGCCAGCTTTTAAACTCCACTAATTGCTCATTGATTGCTCTATTGTTTTCAACATTACCTGAGACATAAAATCCTACACAAATTAATCCAATCAAATTATGGTTCCTTTGAGGGAATGACTTTTGAAGTTATTGTTTCATATTTGTTATGTCCCTAGGAGGGCTCCCCATAGCTGTCTTATTCCCAGGGTTCTCTCCTACAAATTAGCCAATCTCCAGTCTATCTGTATATCTGATTCAGACTACATTTTCATTAGATCCATGATCTCCTCCACATTGTCTTTCACCATGACCTCCAATGTTCTTGAGAGCAACTTCAATTTAAAACTTCCCCATACTTTTTTGCCAATCAAGTCAGTTCCTTTAGGAACAGCATAGGAGGTATTTGTTTTATGGCCTATTTCTTTCTCAGGCAAAATCTCTGAGCTCAGGCCCTGTAGCTAGGAGTAGGGACAATGGCCAGCTGTTCTCTGAGTGATGCTCGGCTCTAGTAGTTGAGCACATGGTGGAGGGGTGCAGCAGCAGCTGGTTGTCTTTTGGCTTGCTTTTCTATCTTAGGAACCACTGCTTTCTGAGGAGGAAGTAGGGCTATCAGAGCTTCAGGATTCTTGCTGGACCATACACAGGTAGAATCTACGTTTCATGACGAGTTTGAGGGGTAAGAGGTAGCTCCCACATTATGATGGCACTTACCCCAAGACATAGTCTCTACAGGCAGCTGGGGACAGGAGTAGAAATGTTGAAGTCTTGCTCCTCCCAGGGGAAAGTGTTCTAGCTGGAGCTAAGGGGAGAGGGAGATATGCGTTCTTGTCTGCAGCAGTCTTACTCCAAATACTACCAACTCACCTTTGCTATTGAAATTTTGTAGATTTTCCTGATTATTTAAAAATCTACTGTTTGCCTTTAGAATCACTTCAAGAGGCTTTACATGATTATGCTGCTTTTATAATTTTTACTAGTTTTCCTAAGGAGTGGGTCAGCAGAACTACTCATGCTGTAATGCTAAGTCATTCTCCTGTTGTTTTAATCCACTAATTTTTGAGGTGGTTTATAGAAAAACTGATAGATATCTAACATAGAGAAGTGACAGGATTAGAGGGGTAATTGGGTGATATAGGCACAGCAGGGGGAAGTGAGGTTAGAGAGTGGGCAGGTTTCGAGATCCAAAGTAGCATAGGCTTTACAGAACAGGAATATTTTTATTTTTATTTTTATTTTTTATTCTTTTGAATTAGGTCCCCTGATAAGGGAAGTGAACAATGTATCTGATGTGTTCTTTTTTCTGACCACAGAAACTGTGTTGAGGGCATATAACATTTGGTGTCTGAATTTATGGTAGTCATAGCAGTACTTCCTGTTGTGTTATGTCCTTCAAAGCAGAGGTTATGGGTAATAATTTGGGTTATTTCTGGCTTAGGATTTCTCCAAGCAGGTATGATGTAAGACATATGGCCAAAGATCTTTTTTAGGATATTTAATTTAAAATTTGACTTAAATCAGGCCCTAGCCGGTTTGGCTCAGTGGATAGAGTGTCAGCCTGTGGACTGAAGGATCCGGGTTCGATTCGATTAAGGGCACATGCCAGGGTTGCCAGCTCTATCCTCAGTGTGTGTGTGTGGGGGGGGGATTCAGGAAGCAGCCAATGATTCTCATCATTGATGTTTCTATCTCTCTCCCTCTCCCTTCCTCTCTGAAATCAATTTAAAAAATAATAATAATAGCCCTAGAGTCGGCCTGTGAACTAAAGAGTCCCAGGTTCGATTCTGGTCAGGGGCATATGCTAGGGTTATAGGCTCGATCCCCAGTAGGGGGCGTACAGGAGGCAGCCAACCAATGATTCTCATCATCTCTCTCTCTCTCTCTCTCTCTCTCTCTCTCTCTCTCTTCCCCCCTCCCTCTCCTAATTCCTCTCTAAAATCAATAAAAATATATTTAAAAAATAAAAATAGACTTAAATCAGGAAGCTTGGGATATACTTTGTTTTAAAGGAGTATTTATGAACAGAAAGAAAGTTGAGGAGTCGTTGCACTCAAGGTTCCAATGAGGTAAAAATGACAGCTGTAGGGGAAGACAGTGAACAAGTGATCTGAAATAAGAGGAGTTTGTTGCAAATTAATTCATTTAATTTGATAACAAAATCAGATTTTGATCACAAGAGTGTATATATGAGAGTGAGAATGAAATGTTGAAAAGGAGACGGTCAGAGAACTAAGAAATTTTTATTTTAAGTGTGTTACCCATATTGAAGCCTTTTAGAATGATGGCTAAAGTTTGAATAAAGAAGGAAAACAGAGATCTATTTTACAATATATTAAGTGAATGAAGAGAAAGACAAGCGTGTCAGCAGATGGCAGCAACAGGGGATAGATTCTAAATTTCCATTGGCATGAGCTTCAAAATAATAGTTTGTTTTAACTATTCATTGTTATAGTATTGGTTTAGTATCATTTTTCAGGCATTAAAATAATATAGTAGTGTATTTTTAACATAGAGAACTTCCTATTAATACTTATCATGACAGCATATATAATATGATCTTATTTTTATAAAATTACAAATCAAACCAGAGTAATATAGACAAATATGGTTAGTAGTGATAATCTCTGTATATTGATTTTTTCTTTCACTTTAATATAGTGTTTAAAATATAATGAGCACATATTATTTTGAAGTTCAGCAACGAAGCAATAAAACCCATATTTTTTGGAAAACAAAATATAATCAACTCTAAACTTTCATCATTCATTTTATCCATAGGAAGTACAAGTTACAA
Source organism: Cnephaeus nilssonii (assembly GCF_951640355.1). Lineage (NCBI taxonomy): Eukaryota > Metazoa > Chordata > Mammalia > Chiroptera > Vespertilionidae > Cnephaeus > Cnephaeus nilssonii. The sequence continues at coordinate 63,738,302 of NC_137073.1, forward strand.
TTAGAAGCCATCTATATAGCTCTATGTAAATGCACAATAAGATAATAGAAAAAGGAATTTCAGGAAGCTTATATGTCAATCTCCAGAAAATTCAGATGTATATTACTCCAAAATTAATAAATTTCAGCATCATTTTTGAAAATAAGCTTTGCTTTTCAGAAAACTTGAAAATATATATATGTATATATATGTATATATGTATATATATATGTATGTGTGTGTGTGTGTGTGTATATATATATATATATATATATATATATATATATATATAATTTCCTCTACTTGCAGCTAAATGTATTTTTTAAATTGCAGTCATGTCATTTGAAAGTCTCTGAAATATGGGAAAAATCAAATAAAATTACTCAGGTTGTTTTGTGTCTGTCAATAAATATGGAGAAAACAAATAACCTTAAAATATGTTATATTCCAGATTCAGGTAAAGGAAATTTAGGTACATATTAAGGAAAGAGATTACACAGAAAAGAGACCACAAATTCTAACAATACTAAAAACTAGGAACGGTAGTTACAAATATGTGAGTTTCCAAAAAGAAAATTTTGGATGGGAGGCCTAGGGAAGTCATGTCATTCCTAATGCCTACTTCAAGGACTTGGAGGGAGAAGAAAGGCTCGCTAATCATAGGAATCTCACCTGAATTTTCTCTCAGATATAAAGACCATGTATGTCAACCACCTCTCGATTCCAAAATGAGATGGGTACTACCAACTCATGCAATTAAGGTGGTCAAACACAGGTCAGCACTTTCCCTGAGACTTAGTCTCCTCTTCAACAATCGTCCATTGAAATCCCTTCTGGCATTTCTACTTTTTTGTGGGTCATCACTTTCTAAATGGTTTGGGAGCTAACTAGCTGAATGTCCATTTACTCATCTCCTGGAGTCCTTGAAAGGATGTTAAATTTTTATCTTAGAAGAGTGTATTTATGTCAATAAACTCTCCCTTATCCATCTTTACACATCACTTCCCTCTATCCAGCACAGTTGGGATCTAGTTCACTAGTAGTTTCTCAATTCTGGCCAGCATGTGTTAGCTAGGTTTTGCAGTTACTTCAAGGTGTCCCTTTCCTTTATCTGCCTCAGCACATCCCTTGCCAAGTTAGGTAATGACTTAACCTAGTTATTAGCCTAGTGGCCAGGAATAAATGTGGAGACAGACCTCTAAGACACATGTTGCCTTGCTGAAGAGAGGTTGCTAAGGGAAGCAGGCACTAGCATTATAAAAAAATTAGTGGGCCTGCCAGCAGGGCTCAGTGGTTGAGCATTGACCTATGAACCAGGAGGTTATGGTTCATTTCCCGTTCAGGGCACATGCCTGGGTTGCGGGCACAATCCCCAGTGTGGGGCATGTAGCTGATCTATGATTCTTTCTTATTGTTAGTGTTTCTATCTCTCTCTACCTTTCCCTTCCTCTCTGAAATCAATATATTTTATTTTTTTAAAAAAGAGTAGTAGGCCACTTCTCCTAGCTCAGAGGGCTCAGGAAAATCTGAGGATTCAAGCTTTTCCAATTTATTCACCTACATGTGCTCCTCTAATATCTCAAGGTCCCAATCAGAGCCCTGTCCTTGACATAGCATATCCATCTGGCTTGAGAATTTAACCCTCTCTGAAACTTTATTACTCTTATCACTGAGCCCTGGGCCTGCCCTCTAGCTTTCTGTGCTACTTTAGCTGTAGGAGACAAGCCTTGTCTCTGGTGATTAAAGGCTGGCCCTTTACCCCTGTTATCCATGGTTTAACTATCTCCATTATATTTGGGGATAGTTTGATGACAGCAGTGTCTACTGTAAATCCAGGACTACATTGGGCAGCCTGCTTTGCTTTTTATAAGTACTTTATCATAGGTATCTACAGATAATGATTAAGTATCTGATTTGCCAGTGCTTTCCTTGGACTATATTACGTATTTTCTGGTGTATAAGACGACTGGGCGTATAAGATTTTCCTGGGTTAAAAAAGTCGTCTTATACGCCAGAAAATACGGTAAATAACTATGCAGCTTTGAGCACAAGTCACTTCACCTCTAAGATGGAAATACCGTATTTTCCGGTGTATAAGATGACTTTTTAACCCAGGAAAATCTTATACGCCCAGTCATCTTATACGTCGGAAAATACGGTATATGTGTATATGTGTCTCCTTTACTAGTGGGAATAGAACCATTAATACATTTAATCTTATTAGACCAGAGACCAATTCCAGATACCTTTTAAAGCCAATTTTAAGGACTCATTCCTAAGGTCCTATTCCTCTGGAATATTAGAGTCCAATAGAAATATAATGTGAGCCACAAATACAAGCCAGCTCTATATTGTTAAAATATTTAGTAGCCACATTGAAATTGTAAAAAAATGAAGTTAATTTTAATAATTTAATCAAATCTTTTCAAATTATGTTATCAAAAATATCATTTTTACATGTAGTCAATATAAAATGATTATATTTATTTGCTGTTATTATCTTTGAAATACCATCTATATTTTATAGATACAGAACATTTCCATTGTGACTAATCACATTTCAAGTTGCTCTAGCACATATCTAGAACACCTTCCATTAGATTAGAGAAGCAAAACCCCGTAAATGATATAGAGCAAAGGATTTTATATAGGGACTAGACCTTATACAATTATGGAAATTGGAATAAGCATCTCTGCAATGCTGTGGTGTGTGCATATGATGTCAAAAGTGAAGCCTTTAATCCTAGCTAGTTTAATCCTAGCTCAGTGGATAGAGCATCAGCCTGCAGACTGAAGGGTCCTGGGTTTGATTCCAGTCAAGGAGATGTACCTTGGTTGCAGACTCGATCATTGGCTCTGGTTGGGGCATATGCAGGGGGCAAACAATCGATGTGTCTCTCTCATATTTATGTTTCTCTGTGTCTCTCCCCCTCCTTTCCACTCTCTATAGAAACCAATGGAAAAATATCCTCGGGAGAGGATTAACCAAAAAACAACATGAAGCCTTTAGCTATTCGCTATTAGCTACCAGTCAGCCCAGCAGCAGAAAGGACAGCATGCAATAGCCAGGAACCCACTTTGATAAACTGGTACCAACGTCATTCTCTTTGTTTCCACCTGCTACAGGGAAAACATGCAGGAGAACCTGCAGCCCTTTACCACAGACCTTTACCCTCACCTGGGCCAGGACTGAATGGAGATGAAAGGAGGATCCCCGGGTCATCAAAGTGAGACTGCAGAACAGTGAGTACAAGAGTGAGACGCCACAGTGCATCATATTCTACACTACTCTTCTGAGCACAAAAAAATGTAGCTGCTACTTCACTTCTGCCTTCTAAATACATGCAAATTTCTCTTGTGGCCAATATGATTCCAGAACTATACAGTATAGAAAATTTTGGAAAAAATTTCTGGCTGGGTAAAGTGACAGAGAAATAAACAACTATGACTATATTACATCAAAAAATTATAAACACATTGAGAAGAAAAATTTATATGAAATATCACAGAAGAGATTGATATTCATAAGTTGTAAAGGACTCTGACTAGTCATTTACAAAGCCTTTTAACCATCAATGAGTAAACTGAACAATGATCATTCTCAAAAGACAGAAGAAAACCAATGAAAGGTCACAAAACAGTCTCATTTCTAAGAAAAAAATAAAAATATAGCTAACAATTTTGTCTTCTCTATAGTGAGGGTGCTGTAAACATGCTGAGTGGTATAAAACTGGTGTAATTTAGAGAAATATAATTTTTAAAAATGTTCTCTTTTTAAAACTTTTCAATCACAGTTTACATTCAATATTATTTTGTATTAGTTTCAGATGTACAGCATAGTGGTTAGAAAATTATATTATGATGCCTTATTTCTCCACTTGAAAAATATCTGGGAAGGAAATATTGCTAAGTTATTTTAATTCATGTATTATACTTTCCTCTTTTTTCTTCAATTTTTTGAAATTTGCATGTGATGTTCACAAAATTCCAAAAAGTAATCAACATCATTAAAATGTTTATATTAATTTAATAGCATTGTTTTCTCAACCAGGTATGTACCATCTATTGTTACAACCATTTGCTTTTAAACAATAGGTCATGGGAAATGCTTTAATGGATTCTCTCAGTACTTTTTTAAGGGTATAATAATTTACACATCTATTGACATTTTATAAAAACTCCCTTCTCTACATTCTTGGTGATAGAATTGTTAGTCCTTTTCATTTTAGCCTTGTGGATGTGTAGTGTAGTTCACAAGTGTTAATTTGCACTTTGCTGAGAAGTAATTAAGTTGATCACCTTTCATGTGCATACTAGTGATTCACATATTCTCTTTTGTGAAGCATTTTTCAAGTATTTTGTCTATTTTTGTAGAGTTGTCTTTCCTTATTGTGGGAGTTCTTTATATATTGGATACAAGTCTCATCTCATGTATGTGTATCTCATGCATATGTGTCTCATGTATATAGTGGGTTCCTTATTCTGGGTATTGCATGCTGTCCTTTCTGCTGCTGGGCTGACTGATAGCTAATGGCTAATAGCTGTAACTTGCATTTTTATTTTCTATTTTTTAAATGAAAATAAGATCTTAATTTTAATGCAGTTCACTTTATCAAGATTTTCCTTTAGCGTTAAGTGCTTTTCATGGTTAGTGTCCTATTTAAGAAATCTTTGCCTACTCCAAGGTCATGAAGATATGTTGTCTTATAGAAGCTTTGCCATTTGACTTTTTACATTTAGGTCTGTGATCCATCTGATTTACTTTTTATGTGTGAGGTTTTTATGTTTGTTTATTTATTTATTTATTTTTTACTAAACGGATAACCTTGATTTAAACACCATTTATTTTGCAGACTCTGTTTCATTGCAGTAGTAATGTGGCCTTAAAATGGATTATTATGTATGTGTGGATCTTAAATTAAACACTTTCTTCAATCCCACTAGGGTCTTTGCCCATTTTGCATCTGTATCACATTGTTTTGAATACTGTAGCCTCATAATTAATCTTTAAATATAGTAGTATGCATTCTTTAACTCACTTTATTTTTCAATTTTTTAATGAGCTCTAATTGACAAATAACATTATATTAATTTCAGGTATAAAACAATGATTCATATATCTATACTAATAAAAGGGTAATATGCTAATTAGACCAGGTCAACCGGTCATATTCTGGACATCTGATTTCCTTCCAGACAAAGCCATGGTGGTGGGGGCTGAGGCAGAGGCAGTTAGGGGCAATCAGGCTGGCAGGGGAGGGCAGTTGGGGGTGAGATCAGGCTGGCAGGGGAGGGCAATTGGGGTCAATATCAGGCCAGCAGGGATGGGCAGTTAGGGGCAATCAGGCAGGCAGAGGCAGTTAGGGGCTATCAGGCCAGCAGGGGAAAGCAGTTATGGGTGATCAGGCAGGCAGAGAGTTTAGTGGCAATCAGGCAGGCAGGCAGAGGCAGTTAGGGGCAATCAGGCAGGCAGGCAAATGAGCAGTTAGGAGCCAGAGAGCCCAAATTGCGAGAGGGATGACCGACTGCCATCAGACATCCCCCAAGGTGACCCTGATTGGAGAGGATGCAGGCTGGGCTGAGGCACCTCCCCCCCCCTTGTGCACGAATTTCGTGCACCAGGCCACTAATGTGTATATATAACACAGTAATCTAGTTGACATCCATCACAAAACAGTTTCAATTTTTTTTCTTGTGGTCATAAATGTTAAGATCTACTCTCAGCAACTTTTAAATATACAGTAAAGTATTATTAACTACAGTCATCATGCTATACATTACATCCCCAGAACTTACTTTTAACTGAAAGTTTGTACCTATTGAACACCTTCACCCAATTCCCACACCATCTCTACACCCAACCTCTAGCAAACACCAATCTCTTCTCTGTATCTATGAGTTTGGATTTTTTTAAAAAGAGTTCACATAAAAGTGAAACCATATGGTTTTGTCTTACTCTGACTTATTTCAATCAATTAGCATATGCCCTCAATGTCCATCCATGGTGTTGAAAATGGCAGAATTTCCTTCTTTTTTGGATGAATAATATTCTGGTGTGTGTCTCACACCTACACACAAACACACACACAACTACACAACTACATTTTTTTATCCATTACTCTGTTTGATGGACACTTAGGTTGTTTCCATGTCTTGGCTATCTATACTAATAAAAGGGTAATATGCTAATTAGACTGGGAGACCTTCCAGATGTCCTTCCAGACAAAGCCATGGTGGCGGAGCTGAGGCAGAGGCAGTTAGGGGTGATCAGGCCAGGAGGGGAGGGCAGTTGGTGGTGATCAGGATGGCGGGGCGGGGGGGCAGTTAGGTGCGATCAGGCTGGTAGGGGCAGGGGGCAATTGGGGGCAAGCGGGCTTGTGGGCGGCAGTTGGGGGCAAGCAGGCAAGCAGGCAGAATGGTTAGGGGTGATCAGGCAGGCAGGCAGGTGAGCAGTTAGGAGCTAGCGGTCCCGGATTGTGAAATGGATGTCCGACTGCCGGTTTAGGTCCAATCCCACAGGGCCTAAACCGGCAGTCAGACATCCCCCAAGGGGTTCCAGATTGGAGAGGGTACAGGCCAGGCTGAGGGACAACCCCCACCCCTGTGCATGAATTTTGTGTGCCAGGCCACTAGTTGTTACTAATGTTGCATGGAACATGGAACACAGATATCTTTTGAGTTAGTGCTTTATTTTCTTTGGATAAATACCCAGAAGTGGAATTGCTGGATAACATGGTAGTTTTGTTTTTAATTTTTTGACCAGAATCTGTACTGTTTCCCATAGTGGCTACACCAATTTGCAATCCCATCAACAGTGAGCAGTTTTCTCCTTTCTCCACATCCTTGCCATCACTTATTTCTTGTCATTTTGCTGATAGCCGTTTTAATGGATGTGAGGTGATATCTCATTGTGGTTTTGATTTGCATTTCCCTGATGACTAGAGATGCTGAGCGCCTTTGCATGTACCCATTGGTCATCTGTGTACTCAGATTCTCACCCATTTTAAATCAGATTGTTTGTTGTTTTGCTCTTGAGTTGAGTTCTTTATTTGTTTTGGATAATAACCCATTATCAGATACATGATTTGCAAATATTTCCTCCAATTCAGTAGCTTGCCTTTTCATGTTGTTGATGGTTTCCTTTGCTGTGTAGAAGTTTTTAGTTTCATGTAGTTCACATGCTTTGCTTTCTTTCTTTGCTTCCCTTTGTTTTTATGTCAAAACCAAAAACTCATCAGCAAGATGAGCTTACCACCTATGTTTTCTTCTAGGATTTCATGGCTTTTGGTCTTACGTTTGAGTTTGTAATCCATTTTTAGTTGAATTTTGGGTATAGTGTAAAGTTGCAATTATTTCTGACATTTAATGGACTAATTCCTTAATTTAATATTTAAATTTTTATGGAAATATGAATATTTGTCCATTTTTTCTCATTACTTTAGTGATTGCTGATTACTTCCTTATGTGTAAAACTCCAATTAAAAAATATGTACAATTGTAAAAAGATAACAGGCTTCACTATATATGACAGGACTGGGAGAAGAGGAGGAAAGAATTATTTTCAGTATATAAATTGTGTGGTCTTATATATGAATAAGTGGTGTAAATACTGTGAATATACAAATAGATTGAGTGATTTTTAAGAAAAATAAAAGCACACAGAAATGCAAAGTCAAGAGTACAGAGGAGCATTCTAGACTATTTTGACCCCCCACACTAATGTGTTCACACCCTTGCCTCTACAGTTTATCACTCTGCCAAGCTATTTTATCGTGTCCCAAATGTGGGTTTATCTCACTCACAAGATAATCTTGATATAGACATTCTAGTTATCAAATGTCTTCAACAAAGAACAATCTTGTTAATAGCACTTTCTGTCACTTCAAATCCATCTTATATCTAGAGACCAGCTTTCTCTCTCCCTCTTAAGAAAAAAAAAAATCTTTCCTTCGTCAAACAGATGGTGATTAGTGTGAATAGAAGTCTTTAAAAAAACTTAGTTGGTAAAGCTTTCTAAACTTTTTCCTGTTATTTTTTCTCAAAAAAAGAAAAAAAGATTTGCTTGACAGAAGATTTATTCCAACAGCCAATGTCTTTCTCACTTAGAAGCACATAGAGGCCTATTTTTACAGCCTTTTTTTTTTTTTTTTTGAGCAGCGATATCCTTTATATCAGACTAATATGAAAAAGTAGTGATTTTCAAACCACCTTCTCTATATAAACTTAAATGCTGCTTACTATCATCACTTCCATGTGCTTTCTACCTGAAATAAAAAGGTACATCCTAACCTTGTTCATAGAAGGAAAAGACCTATGTTTAGTATCAAAGGAGAACTTAAAATTTGATCTTTCGGATAATCCAAAAGTCAAACTACAGTTCCACAAGAAATACTTCCCCAGATAAGTTTACTTCCTGTCAGGATAAATGGTGTATTTGAAGGAAAGGGTAATAGCAGGTGTGAGAGTGGAAGCTGTGAGTTTGATTCTGTGTCAGGGATCGCAGGGAAGGTCTGCAGTGAGTACACAACAGAGGCAATCAGTTCAAGTTCAGACAGAGAGCAGAATAGAGAAACACAAAAGAAAACACTCTAATGAGTAGAGACTTTCAAGAAAGCACTGTTCATGACATGACCAACACATGCTGCTGGGTCTATTCTGTTTGGAGTAAGAGCCCATGATGCTGACATTCACAGGTGCTTCCTACTTTGTGCTCCTGAAGAACTTTGAACACATATGCGTTGGCTCATTTATCTTAGTGCTTTGTTTGTTTATGGTCAGCTGGAAAAATCAGACATGAAAACTAATAATTTCAGTGAAGCTATCTTGCTCTTCTCTGTATTCTTTTTTTAAAAAAATATATTTTATTGATTTTTTACAGAGAGGAAGGGAGAGGGATAGAGAGTTAGAAACATTGATGAGAGAGAAACATCGATCAGCTGCCTCCTGCACACCTCCTACTGGGGATGTGCCCGCAACCAAGGTACATGCCCTTGACCGGAATCGAACCTGGGACCTTTCAGTCCACAGGCCGACGCTCTATCCACTGAGCCAAACCGGTCAGGGCTCTTCTCTGTATTCTTAATATCAACCAGCATTATATTAGGAGGTCTATTCTTTAATATTTCTTTGTTTAAATTTGCTTTTCTTTATTTTAAATAGTAATTGACTTGAAACACTGAGACTTCCCCCTATTCTCCTTGAATAGATGAGAGGGATGAGGTTTTAACCTACCTGAGAAGAAAAATATGATTGTGGAAATCATTACTGCTTTTAATAGTAGCAACCTTTATTGAGTGCCTGTTATATATTAGGCATTTGCAAAAAACTTCCCATGCATTATTTCATTTAATTCATACAATAGGCCATTGTGATATTTTGTTATAGTAATGGCCCCCAATGAATCATACCACTCCCATTTCCAGTCCCTTTCAACACTGACTCCAGCTTTGGAAATGTGACTTACTTGAACAGTATGGGATCAACATATGGGATGGAAATAGAGACTTGATAAACACTTGGACATTGGAGCTTGCCCTTTTAGAATGCTGTTATCACAAAGTGAAGATGTCTGATCCAACCTCCTTAAGTATAGAAAGATGATGGTCGATGTTTTGTGGTAAAACAATTGTCAAAATTATCAGCTGCTATTAAGTGGAATATAGCACTCTGGCAAAGCAGATTTCCAAGTGCCATGTTAAAAATGCCATTTGATTCTCATAGCTGGAGAGTAATAAAAAACTGATACAAGCCTAGAGATAAATACCATTATTGTCACCAATTTTCAGATGAAGAAATTAAGCTTAGAGTGATCAATTTGCTCAAGATCACTGCAATGCTATTTGTTTTAGGGCATAGTTGGCTATTTTTGTTCATGGTTATCCATCATATAGTCTATACAAGTAGGAATTTATTTTGAATATTACTATAAAATGATTATATATAATTAAAATTTTTTGAATCATAAATATAGTATGATGGTAAATTTCCAGCATAATGAGAGTGCAAAATGTTCAATATTTGTCATATATTGTCAAATATTTTATATGGTACACCCAATGGTATATATTGCTTGGCCTAATTCTTACAGTAGATACTTTAAATTATTATTTTTGACATTTTAAGTCAATAAAATTTAGTCTTAAATTTATTCATCTTGCCCTACATTTTCTCTCATCTTTCATTCACTACCATGAACATCACTCAGGCTCTTGTAAGTCACCTTTAGTCCACAGTATAAAAACAGCTACTTAAGTCTTCCTTCTGCTCATCTTTCTTAACTAGTTCATTCATTCTCCTTGTTGAAAGTCTTTAGATGACCATTAGAAAACACCTGCTTTTAGGTCATATTTAAGCTGAAATATTTTTGGTAATCTTCTCTGGAAAAGTTATTTATTCTAAAACTATACCTCTCCTCAACCTGTCCTTCCTTTTGTCTTACTCTCTTTTAAATTAGCTCTGTTCATTTGCCAATTTGTTCTAAGTAAATGTCCTTGGACAGACATATCTCTCATTTCCATGCATATGTATATTGTATTCTCTCATTTAGAATGCCCTTCAAATATTTATAAAGTCTTATCAGTCATTATTATCTGCTAGCACTTATAGGAATATTGGAGATAACACATTGGTTTTATTTATAATGCTAACTACATTCAACTGGTTGTGTCATCCTGGCCACAGCTTTAAAATTATTACTATTGTCATAATCATTGTGATGGCAGCTTCCTAAGACATGTTAAATTTTCTCAGGGCCCATGGGAGAAAAACAATCACCATCTTCACAGGGTTTATTACGTAGAAAGAACTGCTATGGCATAATCTATAAAATAATTCAGATAGAAAACGGCAAACTTTTGTAAAGAAAAGGCTTGCTTCAGATCCGCTCTGATTGTACTGCAACAGATATGTAGACGCACATTAAAATGTTTATGTTTCTAACATTTAGGTGTTTGAAACTATGTAGTCCACATACTCCAGAATTATTTTTATAACTTGGCATTGATAAGATACAGTCAAACATTATTTAGGACACTAAAGTATATTAAATAAAGATGGCTCTTTTAATGGTGAGGCAGAATTAATTAATACTACTAAAGAGTTATAGGGGAACTTTGCCTTGTTATAAACATAACTAGAAAAATTAGTTGGTTCAAGGTGAAATAGAAAGGATAAATGTTCTTAAAAACATTTCCACATAAAAATAATTACTAAGACTTTAAAAACAATGTGATAATATCTTTTTAAAAACAAAATATAAACTAAGATTTAATAAAATTAAATTTTGAACTTCAGAAACTGCATTTTCCAGTTAACCTGACAACTTCAGATGACATTCAGAGAAACAAAATCATTTTTTTACATGCAAGACAATTTTAAGAATAGATTTCTATTCTAATTGTTCATTTATTTTGTATCAATGCAACAGTAATGAGAAAAGTCTTTTGGTAACAATAGTAATTTATTTGCCTACTTAATTACTGTCAGATATAAAATGGATTAGAATTAGTGAATACATTTTTTACTATTTTTCAAATGTCATTGTTGAAGAAGAAAAGGCAAGTAAGGGTGTGGGAAGTTAACCTGAAGGTAGAAGCCACAGTCAGAGGAAGATGATTCATTTAAAATATATCATCACCACGCATTGCCTCTAATTCCATCCTAAATGTCTGTGTCCATCCCTCATTCATATGTTGATGTCCTACTCCCTACCTCTACCCGCCCATGTGATAGTTTTTTGGAGTAACTAGATTTAGATGAGGTCATTTGAGTAGGGTCCTCATGATGGGATTAGTGCGCTTAGAAGAAGAAATTGGACAACTAGTTCCCTTACTCAGTCATGTGAGGATACAACAAGAAGCCAGGAAGGTAGTTCTCTCCCCATACCAAATCTTTATCTTTGACTTCCCATCCCTCAGAACTGTGAGAAATAAATATCTGTTGTTTATGCCATCCAGTTTTTGGAATTATGTTATAGCAACCTGAGATGACTAATTCACCTCTTAAAAGCCATACTTTATTTTTTTAATTTATTTTTTCTTTATTAAGGTATTACATATGTGTCTTTATCCCCCCATTGACGGTCTGATCAATGCTTCTCTGTCTCTGGATCTGCTTTTGATCATCAGTTTATGTTGTTCATTATATTCCACAAATGAGTGAGATCATGTGATATTTATCTTTCTCCGACTGGCTTATTTCACTTTGTATAATGCTACAAACCATTGGTCAACTTCTTGAGTCAGATACTATAGCATGGAACATTATGGAATAGCATTTTAAATACTGAAAGGTATTAAAAAGCTGGCAGGTTCATTAAGGAAAAGTAGGTCATTGTGTTCCATGAAAAAGCAAGGACTATGCATTTTGTGCTATAAAACTGATTAATAAATGTTTGCCTTCATTACTTACCAATGTAGTAGGCCACAATGTTTGGTTAAATGTACACAAATGAGTGTGTGTGTGTGTGTGTGTGTGTGTGTGTGTGTGTGTATGTGTGTGTATATTAATGCCCACAGGTATGTATAAATACCCATGGTTCAATAGTCAGAGAAGTCCTTGTTACTGAGATCAATTTGTGATATGTAAACCATTCACAGATTATCACATTTATAAGCCTTTTTTCTTACCTTTTTCTCTCTCTGCAAGTAACAAAGAAATGACATTTAGAGAGAATATACAAGATGCCTGATAATTATAATTTAGAATATACTTGCCAATACTATAGGAAAATAAGAACACATTGTTAATGTTAAATTTTTTGAAGTAGTGACATGGATACAGAAAAGTTCACAAATAGTTGAGTGAACATCTTGATGAAACATAACCCAAAAAACAAACCTAGCATGTAACCAGCACCAATATGAAAAAACTATGGGACATAATCAGAATCTTAGAAATCTCCTCATGCTCGACCCATGCTCCAGGGATCACTTTCATCTCAATAGTTATGGTCAGGTTTGAACTTTATGTTAAAAAAATCATTGAGTATATATGTCTGGTTTAACATTGTATTTGTGAGATCCATCTATGTGCCATGTATAGCTGCAGTTTTTTCACTTTCATTGCTATATAATATTCCACTGGATAAATATACATAATAAAATGTATTTGTACATTCTAGTATAAATCAACACCCTGGTGGTTTTAATTTTATCCGTATTAAAAACTGTTTATACATACATTATACCTGTTTTTATATATATATATATATATATATATATATATATATATATATATATATATATATATATATATATATATATACTAGAGGCCTGGTGCATAGATTCATGCACCGGTGTTCCTCAGCCTGGCCTATGCCCTCTTGCAATCTGGGACCCCTCAGGGGATGTCGGACTGCTGGTTTCAGCCCAATCCCTCAGGCCTGGCCCGTGGGGATCGGGCTGGCAGTCCTACATCCCCTGAGGGATATAGTAGTGCACTGGGGAGGAGCCTGAGCCCAGGCCGGGCACTGCGCTGCTCCTGCTCATCCTAGCCCCATTGTGCCTGCCACTGCTCGGTAGTGCTGCCATGGAGGTGGGAGAGGCTTGCACCACCGCAGCTGCGCTTGCCAGCCATGAGCCCGGCATCTGGCGCCCGTTGGTCAGCTGAGCGGTGCTCCTGCTGTGGGAGTGCACTGACCACCAGGGGGCAGCTCCTGTGTTAAGCGTCTGGCCCCTGGTGGTCAGTGTGCAACATAGTGGCCAGTCGACCGGTCATTATGTCATTCAATCATTTGGTCGCTTAGGCTTTTATATAGAGAGATATTTTATGTACCTATTTTATGGGTATTGTTCAACTTTTAAAAATATTTGTTCATGTCCTTTTACATGTGTTTTGGGGAACATATACCTGTATATATCTTTGGAGAGGAATTGTTTGTTTATAAAGTATGTGTATAATAATCCATAGGAGGCAGAGCCAAAAGTTTCTAAGTGATTGGCTCAAATTATACTCCCACCAGCAGCACAGGAGGGTTTTATTACAGTAGAGCTTGGGAGCTTTATATAAACTCTAATTTTGATCTTTATATCTGCCTAGACACCATCATCTTTTTTGCTATCAGTTATAAGTTTCAAAAGTGCAAATGGCAGATGGGTATAAAGGAGTGATGCTTTAAACTTTATTAAATTATAAAAATTGTGTAATTGAAATGTGATATTTTCTCCTATTAGTTGGCTGTTTATTAATTTTAATATTTGATTACAATAGAGACAATCTAATGAATTATTCAAAATAATAACAAAATGATTATCTTAATTCTATTTATTTCTTCTCTCTGGAAGATTACACACACATCTTTATCTAGATCCTGAACACTTACCAAGTAAATAAGAGGCATTTTTAGTGTTCTACTAAATGAGCCCCCACAGGAGAAAAATAAAACAATACATATTCATAAACAAACAGAATTAGAAGTCAGTGTTTTGAGAAACACGATGATTTTAAGCTTTACAGAACATATCATTGTACTCAGTGTAGGAGGTGAAGACAAGAGGCAATTTATTCTGCAGCTGGTTTCAAAATAAACACAGCAAAGAAAGATAAGGAGTGAAAGAAGGATAAATCCACTGGTAGCAAACTTGATGGACAGACAGGCTGCCATTAACAATGCTGTTGCCTTTGTAAGTACAGAGTGATGTGGAGATACCCTGGCATTTATACTGTAGACATGGTCCTTAAAGATTTTACACCTCCAATTCCTTAGAATTATCGGCTATCTCCAACCTGTCACTCATGTGAGCAATCCTAGATTTTTAGCTTGCAGGCCAGTCAGATTATTGACAAAGCAATCCAGGGTGATATAACACACCCTGACAAACAACAGTGAGGGGATTGTGTTCACCACTTTCAGTGCACCAATTGAGCTAAATTAATTCTTAACCCTGAAAGTAAACTTTCTCTTGATAACCATTCACTCCCTCCCAATGCTGTTTTGCTACACAGCCCTTGCTCACGTGGAGGTGTTATAGAGCTGTGATGCAAGTAATTTAATCTGGTGGGGACTAATAGAAGTAAGGAAGGTATCTGTCTCCACAGCAAGAGGGCTAATGAGGGCATGTGTAAATAAAAACTCTATGATGGAATTGAGTTGATTTAGAGACTTAAGGATTGGATTTAAGAATATAAAAGTAGGAGGTTTCTAAATAAGTTCTGCCACTCTATCCTTGATTCACCCCTTCATCTATAGACATTGAGCTCTCACAACTCTTCCCATTATGTCCCAAATATAAAAAACAAAGGTAACAACTACAAAACACAGACAAAGAAACAAAACGATTTGACAAAATTTATGCTCAGCAGTTATTTTAAATTGTATTTTTTGCCCAAAGGCAATTTTAGTAGTGAACTCTTAAAGCAGGGGCAAGGTGAGTTTGGAGGGAGCAAAACAATAGCAACAAAACACTTTTGAAGGCAAAACATCACCACAACCTTCATTTTAACTGTTGTTTCGGGCACTGCTAACACTCAAAGCTAATTTTGGGACTATGCTAATTTTAAAAAGTATGTTACATATTAAATCACTTGTGTGATGTGCAATTGCTATGTTGCAATCATTTCTCTGGTTTCATAGTTTGAATTTTTAAAGCTAATTTTAACCATATTAGACTAAAGCATGTTTTTGATGGAGAATTCTAATGCTGTCATAATGATATAAAAATGTCTCTCAAATGCTTATGAAATGTCTTGGGTGTATATTTAATTACAGAATTGTCTAAATTTCATAAACTTAATAGAAATGTTGGCTTTCTTCTAAACTAGAAGTTGAGTATAACTTCTATAAATGGAAAATTTTTATAAAATACATAAATATCCATATTTTATATACAATCCCACACAATACATAGTTAAATTTCATAGTAAAATATAAAATAAAAATAATTAAAAATATGAAAATCAAAGAATCAAGTGACATGAAAATTGAATCATCTTAGATCTATCTCATTCTCTTTTTCTTTTTGGTGACATGTAGGACTTGTTTTTAGGAATGTACTTTAGAATGTGGTTCCTGTCTATCCATTTAAATCCAACCTGGACAAACATCCCACATAGTGAATAACCTCCAAATTCCTGACATTGCTTCTCTTGCTCATAAGTGCCATGCTGATTGCCACCACATGCCTTTTATTTCTGCTACTGGCATCTCCAGATTCTTGCATGATTAGGCTCTTCACAGGAGGAACTGGAATGTCACCTCCAAAATGGCTTTACTAATACCCTAATTAAAGTGCCATCTTTCATTCATCTTCTATCCCCTTACCCTGTCTTATGTTATTTATGGTACATATCACTACTCAAAAGCCTGCCATTTATTAATCTGTTTACTTGTTTGTTACATATTTTCTCCACTAGAAGATAAGGTCTGTGATGACTGGATCTTTGTCCTGTTGTCACTGTCTTGTTGTCACATCTACCACAAAGTAGTTGTTGGCAAACTCTGCTGAAAGAATGAGGGACTGAGTCTGGTAATGTTACTGGGCATACATCCTATATAATAAAAGGCTAATATGCAAATAGACCAAAGGACAGAATGACTGGTCGCTATGATGCACACTGACCACCAGGGGGCAGATGCTCAATGCAGGAGCTGCCCCCTGGTGTTCAGTGCGCTCCCACAGGGGGAGCGCCACTCAGCCAGAAGCTGGGCTCACTGGCGGTGGTGGGAGCCTCTCCTGTCTCCACGGCAGCACTAAGGATGTCTGACTGCCGGCTTAGGCCCACTTCCCACAGGGAGCAGGCCTAAGCCATCAGTCAGACATCCCACAAGGGCTCCTGAACTGTGAGAGGGTGCAGGCCAGGGTGAGGGCCCCCCCCACCCCCGTTGAGTGTACGAATTTCATGCACCAGACCTCTAGTAAGAGATAAATGGTAAAACATATTGGTATTGCATATTTAACACAATTTACTAGATTGACTATAGAGGAGAAAGAAAGGTCAAGATTACTATGTGTTTTCTATTATGGTTACTTAGGAAACTAGGTAAGACAACATGTAAAACTTGTCTATGGAGAATATAAATGGTAAATTCACCTATGGACATATGTTGAGACACCAAAGACAAATCTAGCTACATAAAGATATTCTTAGAAAGGGATTTGCACAGTAGTTTTTGACTAGGAGTGATTTTGGCCCCCCAGGGGAATTATGGCAATGTCTGGAGTCAATTTTTGTATTACCATTGGTGGTTGTTACTGGCACCTGGTGGGTTAAGGCTAGAGATATCGCTAGCCATCCTGCAATGTACCCAGGACAGCTCACCACAAAAATGAATTGTCCAGCACCAAATGTCAATAGTGGTGATATTGAGAGACTGAATTCAAAATACAGTTAGATGCAAGATATCTATATGGAGATGGTTGATGAAATGAGGGAGGATGAACTCTCCAAAAGAATGTCTTCAGATAGTTAATAGGACTAATCGACATCTATCTAACATTTATGTTTGCCAAGCATAGTTCTAAGAATTTTACATATATGAACTTGTATAATCCATAAAACAGGATATGAGATAGAAGTCATTATTATTGCAATTTCACAGATAAGAACATTAAAGCACATAAAGTGAAGCAACTTGCTCAAAACCGTAAGGCTAGAAAATAGTAGCACTAAGATACAAAACCAGGTAATTGGATTCTAGAGGCCAAATATAACTTTTGCAAATTACTGTCTTGAACAGTACAAGTGGGGAAAAAAGCCAGCAAAGCAGATATAAAAGAAAATGGGTTGCTCAGAAAGAAATCTGAAATTGAAGAAGTCCAAAAGTATTTCTAAAGGCAGCTGTCCCATGGTGTCAGATGATGAACTGAGCAAAGAGAATGTCACAGGAATAGTCAAATGGTTGTCGATGAACTTCTCAGGAACAGTTTCCGTCAAGAACAAGTAGTTATATCCACTCAAAACAAGCGGATGCCAGTATAGCTCTAAAGCAGATTTACTGTGCAGTAGTTTGAGGGAGCAGCAGGAATAAGCAGAAGATGTTTTGAGCTCAGGAATCTCAGTCTTGGGAAGTAGAAATTAAGACTGAGTGCTACATGTTTTGGAATAAAATTTGGCCGTTGAGGGTGCAGAAAGTTTGAACAACCTTATGGAGAATGTAATTAGAGTTGACATGAAGTACATTTTTAAAATTGTGAGGCAAATGCCCAGATGAATTGTAAAAGCATGAGTTTGCAAAAATCCCAAACATCCATTTTCCTCCCTTGTTATATAAAGATGTAATTCATAGTGGGTACTGCCTGAGACTGGGCTTGTCATGAGGTATAATAAAATGTCATTGGCATAGGAGCATCTCATTTAGGTCCAATTTCATTGTTGAAATGACTGGTTCCAGGATAAGATGGATGAAAAAGATGATGTAAAGGAGTTGGCTGGATAAGTTCAAGGTTCTGGGATTGTTATGAAAAAGAAAAGTGAGAGTGGGGTACTGAGAGATCAAGCACGGACAAGATAGTAGCTCAAAAGACTCTATTTCCATTAATTTTTCAACTAAAAGCTAGATTATTATGAAAAATTGTTGTCAATAAGAATCATATAACTCACGAAAAATAACAAACCTTCCTCCATGAAATTTATAGATAAGAAAACGGTTTAAAATTTTGTTCTAGATCCCTCCCACTAAAGTGTTGTTCTCTGACCAGTAGAACATTATCATCACCCGGGAGGGTGGGTATCACCTGTTAGAAATGCAGAAACTCAGGCCCCATCTTGGTTCTGATTCCTAGAATCAGAGTCTGCTTTCAGCATGATGCCCTGAGATTCTTATACCATTAGTGTTTGGTAAGCACTTATCTAGATTCCTGATTCTCACACTGATTTTCTTCTGCATGATCCTTCTTGCAAAATGAAATATGTGAACCTGCACTAGTTTAGTTAAATTTGAGATAGAGAAACCTCTCAGGAGTTTCTAGTATTCTTGGAATATAGTTTGCAAACCACTGGGTGATCTGTGACACTGTATTGCTGTAATCTGTGACACCATATTGCTGTGTGACATTGGCCTGGCTAGATGGAATGCTGAGTTTCCCTCCTTCTTGATCACTGCTTAGTTTGTAATTGATTTCCTGTTGATGAAATCTGAGTTCCTCTTTTCTAATATACAGAGCTATTTGTTAGACTTTAACGTTATATGTAACTTGGTTTTTTAATCGGTCTCTAGACTTTATTTGCATTTAACCAGTTTCCCCTTAATGCCCCCTCTCTGTTCCTGACCCAGTCCAGAGAGCCACATAGCACTTAGGTATCATGGCTCCCCCGTCTCCTCTGGTCTGTGAAAGAGTCTCAGGCTGTCCTCCTTAGTCGTGACCTGGACAGTCTTGAGTACTGGCTAGGTACCCCGTACAAATGTCACCCAATCTAGGTCTACCTAATGTTTTCCTCAGACTGGTCTGGGGTTATCCATTTTTTGAAATAATACCAGAGAGGTGAAAAACCCTCTCATCAGCTCATATCAAGGGAAAGTGACATCCACAGCACATCACTGATAATGTTAACCTTTATCACTTGTTAAGGCCATTTTGCCGGAGTCCTCTAATGCAAAGCAACTACTTTTCTCTTTCATTATTCTATTACTCGGAAATGCGTCACTGTGTCTCAAGGGTGGAGGGAGGAAGCACTACCTCCCACAAAGTTGGTTATCATATATGGACATTTTTTATTTAGTTTCTCACAAGAGCTCTGTATTGGGCAGTGAGCTCTGTATTTGGTAGGTGGCCTACTGAATGGAGGGAGTTTAACTTTCTGCGTTCCCAGCACTAAGCAAAATACCTGGGATACAGTATGCATTTCCTAAATATTTGCTTTTTTGATAAACTAGTTATTTCCCTATGAATAAAAGTATCAGATGAGTTGACCTTTCTGTTTCCAAAAGATTAATTTTCCTCAGGTACTAAATTAAAATTTATTGTTATGTCAGAAATTTTGAGTCCATACTGAACATACTGACCAAACTATTTCATTAAGTCCTCAAAATTTGCCTAAGTTAACCTATTAGACCCTATAATTTGGTATTTTCTACTTTATAAAGTGTACAACTTAGGAGCATTGATTTAACAATGTGTTGCTATAGCAACTAAAAATATAAACTATATGTCAAATTAGTGAAAATATAGAAGATTGATACTAATTTCACCAAAATAATGCATCTCATTAGATAAACATTATATCTAAATCTATATATAGAGAGATATCCATGTATGACCTCTTTTAAATAGCTTATGGCCAGTGCTTCATTCTTAACTATAATAATAATTAATTTACAGAATAACTCTGAAGTTATAGAAACATTTTAATGGTGGTAGGTTTTGGAGTTCTAACTAATATTTTCACAACATTGACCATATTTTGAAAAATGAAATAATAGTGTGTATAAATATAAACATATAGAGAGAGTAGTAATAATATGAACCATTTTAACCATAAGTATGCTATATACAGATATATACACACATATATACTTATAAGCCTTTGTGCAAATAAAACTGAAAAGCAAGATGTCTTTATTGTGGGGTAAGGTATAGGAAATCTCCCTATGTAGTACAAGGTTAATCTAGGGGAAGGTTTTCTATTATTTCTGACCTCTGAATAATTTTCTAGTATAATCAGGAACAATGAAAAATGCCATAAATCCCTTTAAAGCAGTATATTCTTGAATCGATTATCTATGCTCACAGAAAAGAAAATTGGCTGTATTGTAACAATGATAATTTGTATGTTTAATTATTTATAAGGATACAATGTCTAGTTTCTAAAAATCTTTCCATAAAAAAATCTCAATATAAATCTCTGTGATACACAGTAACGCTACTTCATCTTTGTTTCCAGCCGTGCTGCACAAACCCTTTCATTAGTACACGCCTTCACTTAAGGGGATTGCTTTAACAAAGGGATCCAGCACATCATTATGACTTTTAGAGTTAAGAGATGACTGTGGCAAAACAATAAATACCCCATCTTATTAAGATATGTCAGTTACAGCAGTACTGAGCTGTTTTATATTTGGTTTCCACACCACACATTTCAGTTCCGGCAGAAACCCAGGGATGCACTCCAGAGAAACACATAATGAGGTCAGATGGAAAATCTTGTCTTGTTTCAGATATGAATTCAATCCATCCTTTCTTTCATGTGAGGCAATATGCACAGAAGGAACTGCTGCTGACATGTTTTTAACTTCACTGACACTGAAAATCTTTGCTCCTCAGTTGGTGCCTTTAGCTTCACCTGAAAAAAAAAAAATCTATGCAGTATAATATTATTAGAGATGGCCACACATTTAAAAAAAATTGCATTATGTTTGTTTATTCACCTCTTGCAATGTTCACTACAGAATTGTGTCAGCTAATTTTAGCCTTATGAAATATAAATAATGAAAATCGATGCTAGTTGAGGCCATTTTTGTTGCAGTGTCTTCGAAGCTTAGAGTCTTGTAAATTGGGCAGGAGAAGCAGAAGATATAATAGTAGAGAAGCAGAGAAAAAAAAATAATGGTTTTATATTTTCAAAACTACAGCCTTGGCATTTAGCTGTCACAGGGAGGTTTTTCACTTTAAAACCAGCCTCCAGGTCCGCAACGTGGGACTGTGTGAAGTCAGAGCCATGTGTCAAGACCTAGTTCCCAGTCTTCTGTGTAACTACTTGAATAACAGCTCAAAAGGTAGCTTAGCACTATTTGAATTAAAATTATTTATAGTAAAACCCTAATTAGTCTTTTTTCCCTACACATTAGCTGTAAGTTTGTGCCTAATAATAAGGAAAACCAGAGTAACCTGAATTCAAGGATCGAGTTGCCCATAAGAAAAACAGGAGACAGTGCAGAGCTGGACTGTATTAGAAGTAACAAAGCCGGCATGGGAAGATGCTATAAATGATTAAAAATACTAATGTGTCTTTGAATGTATGTTCTGTGTCTCAGAAAAGATTGTGTATGAAGCTGTGGTCCTGTGAAAAAGGGTACCTAATCATAGTTTTCTGATGGTAGTCAGTCCTACCTCAGTTGGCTTTGCCGTGTCTTTCTTTACATTTTTTGATTTTTGTGTAAGGAACATGTTCACAAGGATGGAGTAAAAATCAGTGAAGACAGGTAAAGCAGTGTGGTTCCAACACTCAGCCTCCGCATCCTTACTTGGCCTTCAGGAGGCCACTGCTCTAGAAAGACCCTGCTCTCTTGGAATCGGTGCTTTCTCATTTGTAAAAAAGAGTGTGAAACTGTATTAAATGTGTGTGTTTTCCTTCTTCTAGAGTTAATGCTCTCATTCACTTTTAAAATAGTTATTTTTTATGTGTGCAAGTATGGGTGCTGAGTAGCTTAATTTCTGATCTTTTGAGCATTAGTACAAGACCTAGTTCAAAGGGGGGATTTATCATCTCCTGAACAATGTGCCTTAAATTCCGTAAAGTTGCAAATCAATATAAGTTGCTATCACTTCTTCTTGTCATTTTGAATATAATTTTGAAGATGTCAGTTTTATCTAAAACTCTAATGAACGTTTTTGACCAAATGATTTAGCTCTAATACTATATATCAGCCTTTGAACCTGTTTACCTTCATAGAGACCAGAGTCTGAAAATATAGCCAATGCTGTGGAATGAATGGAAGAGTTGAGTCAAAGGAGGTTTGGTAATACATCTAGTTTTGAATAGGTATCTAACACTTTCTTACTGATGAGGTGCCAGATGTGAAAATGGATGGCACAGGGTTGGCATTCAGTACATTCTCGGGAAACATTAGATAAAGGAACACACGTTGAGTACAATAAAGACCAGACCTTGAAAAGTATAATGAAAATAGAAAAATGCCTTTTTAAGAAACAGAGCACATATATTTTTCGTGATGTGATCACAAAAACTGTAAGTTAGGCTTTAATAAATTTTTACATATTTTAATTATATTTTGACCCCATTTTCTTTATCATTAAATTCATG
The DNA here is from genome assembly GCF_951640355.1 of Cnephaeus nilssonii. Lineage (NCBI taxonomy): Eukaryota > Metazoa > Chordata > Mammalia > Chiroptera > Vespertilionidae > Cnephaeus > Cnephaeus nilssonii. The sequence goes on from NC_137073.1 coordinate 63,761,198, forward strand.
GTTTGAAAATAATAATCCATATTGTCATTCACAGAATCATCACATATGCAATTTTGTTTTCAAGTTATTTTTGTTTTTAAGTTATAAAGAATGTTCTTTATAAAAATGGTTTTAAAATCATAAAACAAAAATAAAAGTCCATTTGATATCCCAGTTACTCCTGCCTACTGCTCAGTTTCTTCTCTATCATTAAGAATTGTTTCTTATATATACACATGAATATTTGTATGTATTACATTATTTTAAATATATTTATATTGTTAAAGTATATGCAACAAAAAATTTTTCATTTTACCCATTTTGTGTATAAATCAGTGGCATTAATTACATTCACAATGTTGTGCAACCATCACCACTCTATTTTTAAACTTTTCATCTTCCCAAACCAAAGTCTGTACCCATTAAACAATAAGTCCTCATTTCTTTCTACCCCCAGTCTCTGGTAACTTCAAATCAACTATTACTATGGATTTTGCATATTCCACATATTTTATGTAAGTGGAATCATACAATATTTGTCCTTTTGTGTGTAGTTTATTTTACTTAGTATAATGTTTTCAAGGTTCATCTATGTTGTAGCATGTACAAAAACTTCATTCCTTTTTATGCCTAAATTATGCTATTATATGGCTCTTATGCTATTGTATGTATACACCACATTTGTTTATTATCTGTAATGAATATCAGCATAAAAGTAGCATGTATGAATACTTGTTTTCAATTCTTTGGATTATATACCTAAGAATGGAATTGCTAGATCATATGATAATTCTGTTTAAATATTTAAGAAACTTTTAAACTGTTTTTCACAATGGCTGTACCATTTTACATTCCTACCTGCAGTGTACAAGGGTTCCAATTTCTTTATCTCTCCACCAGCTTTTATTAATTTAAAGAAATTATAGCCATCCTCATAGGTGTGAAATGGTGTCTCATTGTGGTTTTGATTAGCATTTCCCTAATGCCTAATGATGTTGAGCATCTTTGCATGTGCTAATTGACCACCTGTGTATATATTTTTGGAGAAATATCTATGAAAGTCTTTTGCGTATTTTTTAATTGGGCTTTCTTTTTGGAATTAGGTTGTAGATTATTGAACATACTTTGGATATTAACCTTTATTAGATAAGTAATTTTCAAATATTTTATCTCATTATGTAGGTTTCTTTTCATTAGTTTGATAATATTCTTTTATGAAAATGTTTTTAATTTATATGATGTCCAATTAATTTCCTATTTGTTGCTCATGCTTTTGGTGTCATATCTAAGAATCCATTGCCCAGTTGATGGTCATAAAGATTTGCGTATGTGCTCTTCTCTGAGTTTTATGGTTTTAGCTTTTATGTTTAGGGCATTGATCCACATTAAGTTAATTTTTGTGTGTGCTGTGAGGTAGGAGTCTAACTTAATTTTTTTGCATATGAAAACCAGTTTTAGCATCATTAGTTAAAGAAACCATTTTTTCCTTTGAATGGGATTGGTACCTTTGTTGAAAATCAATTGGACATAGGTACATAGATTTGTTTATGATCTCTCAGTTCTGTTCCATTCCTATGTCAGTACCACAATGCTAAGATTGTTGTGGCTCTGTAGTAAGTTTGAAATCAGGAATTGCAAGTCCTCAGAGCCCTTTTTTGAAAACGGTTTGGCTATTCAGGACATTTTGAAACTTCATATATATTTCAGTATTTTTATATTTTTGCAAGTATGGCTGTTAAAATTTTGATAGAAATTTTGTTGAATCTGTAGATTGCTTTGAGTAGTATTGGCATCTTTTATTTTTTAATTGATAGTTTCTTCATATCCTTACCACATATAAGTGAAACCATATGTCAATGAAAGCTACAGCTACAGCATTTCTTGATTCATGTCCCTTATTCTATCTTTAAAGTCAGTAATGATAGGTCATATTGCATCTCTCTGACCTTTCTTCTATAGTTGTCTCCCTCTCTCCCAGACCACAGCCAGGAAAGTTTGTCTTCTTTTAACACATTGTGATTAGATTGGGCCCAGTCAGATAATCCATAATTATTACCCTGGAGATAATAATCTTGGGGTCTATTACTTCAATCACATATGCAAAGTTCCTTTTGCCACATAAAATAACATTCACAGGATATTGATATTATGTTGTGGATTACTTTGAGAACATATTCTGCCTATAAAAGCCTAATATTACATCTGATAGGGAAAGTAAATTATTATTAGAAAATATTTAAAGGCAAATGGCTAAAAAAGGTATATTGGCCCAATTCTGACCAAAATACTATAGATGTCACTATAATATCTATCTATCTATCTATATAAAAGCCTAATATGCAAAGTATCCCCTCGGGAAATTCGATCGCTTGCTATGACGTGTGCTGACCACCAGGGGGAGGCGCAGAATGAAGGAAAGCCCCAGCCGGCAGCCACTAGGGACCCTACCCATGCATGAATTTCATGCACTGGGCCTCTAGTTATTGAATAAAATATATGTTAATATTAAATAACTAGTGGCCCGGTGCATAAATTCATGCACATTGAAAGGGAATTAATTAGAAGAAATATCTTAATATTACTACTCACCCTTTCTCTATAATAGAAAGGTCAACCAAATTCATGATCAACAATGATAGATCAAAACACACGCGTGCGATTGGCGCCAGCAAGAGCTTTATATGTATCGCGCATGTGCAAGTCAAGTTAGCCTTTTATACATATAGAATAAACTTGCTTAATTAGACCTGCTTTCTAATGTAGCTAAGCTCTTTCTAGCCCAGTGAAGCACCCCAACTTCTCTTTCAAGTAATTGTCAGCAACACAGCAATAAATATCAACACGAAGCAGATTATTATTGTAGGTCACACAGGGAGAACAAAGGGTAAAATATTTAACTGTAGCAGTGTTTGATTATATTCTGTGCAGTGAGCAAACCTGAAGTCATTTTCAAGGTCCACCATTTCTTACTTCTCTTCAGTCGGGTCAAGTTTCTAAGCTTTCTAAATCTCCATTTTCTGGCTAATGAAAAGAAAATAGGATTCCACCTAGTCTCGTATTTACGTACTCCAGGACTTCTGTGAGGATCAAATGAGATGAGGCACAGGAAAATGCTTCACAGACATTTGGTTAAAGTGTAAAATATTTCCACCTGTGTTCCTGGGCTAAAGAAACTCCAAGGAGGCTAGTCGTTAGGGAGAGGAAGCCGGGTGTTGCTATGTGACATCATTACCTGGCTCCCACAGTGACCATTTCCAGGCTGGGCTGGGCTGTGGGCCACATTTTGCGCCATGGGGTCTTGGCAGCATTGGCTGTGACTTGGTGGGGTGTTGCTCCAGGGTGGTAGTGGGACCTGTGTCCCACTTGGGGGAAGCCGAGTGTGCGTTTGTCGGTGCCAGGTCCGTGGTGCCAGCCAGTGTGTGTCATGGCAGCTCCTGTGTTGGGCATCTGCCCCCTGGTGGTCAGTGTGCATCATAGTAACCGATCGGATGATAGGAGGGACACTTAGCATATCAGCCTTTTATATAGAGAGATTATTAAGAAAAATATAAGTTTTTTCTATTTCATTAAGGTTGCAATTTAAATAGAGGTCTCAGTTTCATCTGCTCACCCACTTCATGTGAACCCAGGGGTTATTTTCTGTTTTGTATGAATGCAAAAGCTCAAATGCAAGTCACTAGCACCCACTTACAGGCTCTTATGCTTTTAGTTATTGTATTTCTGTTCAAATTAAAGCTTTATACAAATAGCTGTACTGCTTGGCCCCCAGATTCAGTCTAAAATGTGCCTATTTTTTGAGGTTATGTTGGTTCTAAAGCATTTTGAGTGTCATTTATACCTTAATATCTAGGTTCCCACAGCATAGGGACTAGAGTGTGCCAATTGAAAATTGGACCAAGGATTTCTCTGAAGGCAATGTGAAAAACACAAGGTGAAAAAATAGGGGATTTGTTTCAGAAGACTAGTTTTAATTTAGTAAGGTGATCTCATAAACACTAGTTAATTTTTCCAGGAACTTATTGTCATTATGGTTGAAATTCATAATGTCTATCAAGTCAATAGAATTAATATTAAAGTTGTGAAAGGGAGAAACTGTGATGGTGATGATAATACATGGGTATATACTTATTATGGGAATATATGCAGTGCATATCATGGTGATTAATAGCCTGGCCTCTGAAGTCAGCCTATGTTTTATATTTACATTTATTTTCTTCTTTGTAAAGGACATTAAATTTTTAAAACTTATTTTAGAGAAAGGAAAGAGAGAGAGAGAGAAATAGAGAGAAACTTTGATAAGTTGCCTCCTGCATGCGCCCTGAATAGGGATTGAACCCACAACCTGAGTATGTGCCCTGACCAGGAATTGAAAACACCACCAACCTGGGTGTACAGGACAATGCTCCAACTAACTGAGCCATACTGTCCAGGGCTAATTATTTTAATGGAATAAAATTTTCCTTTTTTAAAATGTAAGTAGAGTTGGTATACAACATAATATTAGTTTCAGGTATACAATATAATGATTTGATATTTATATATCTTACAATGTGATCACCATACTAAGTTTAGTAGTCATCTGTCACCATGCAAACTTGTCACTATCATCAGTTTGATCTTCCTTTCTATGAGACTGGCTTTGTTTTGTTTGTTCTTTTGTTTTCTTTTAGAGTCCACATATAAGTAAAACTATATAATTTGTCTTTCTCTGTCTGATTTATTTCACTTAGCATAATACCCTCTAGTTCCATCCATGTTATCACAAATGGAAAGATTTGTTTTTATTGCTGAGTAATATTCCATTGTATATATGGACCACATCTTTTTTATCCATTCATCTATTGATGGACACCTAGGCTGCTTCCATATCTTGGCTATTGTAAATAATGCTATAGTACACATAAGGGTGCATATATCTTTTTGAATTAGTATTTTTGCGTTCTTTGATTAAATATGGAGACTAAAATTGCTGGTTTGTATGGTAGAACTATTTTTTTTTTTAGAACCTCCACACTATTTTCCATAGTGGCTGCACCAATTTATAATTCCACCAACAGTGCACAAGGGTTCCCTTTTCTTCACGTCATTACCAACCCTTGTTATTTGTTGACTCTTTGATAATAGCCATTCTGACTTGTATGAGGTGATATCTCATTGTGGTTTTGATTTGCATTTCTCTCATGATTAGTGATGTTGAGCATCTTTTCATGTCTGTTAGCCCTCTGGGTGTCTTTAGAGAAATGTTTCTTCATGTGTTCTGCCAAGTTTTGATCAAATTGTTTATTTTTTTTGTTTTTGAGTTGTATGTGTTCCTTATATGTTTTGGATATCAACCTCTTATAGAATATATCATTTATAAATATATTCTTTCAGTGGGTTATCTTTTTGTTTGATAATAACTCCTCCCCTTATTTGCAGTTGTTATCTTGTGTATAAGTTACTTAACCACTCTATGCCTCAGTTTTCACATCTATAAAGTGGAGTTCATAATAAAATATATATCATAGCATTGTTAGGACAGTTAAGTTACTTTTTGCAAAGCACTTCTTGCAAAATAGTAGATCAATACATTTCAGTACTTCCAACAACATGACAAACAGTTTTAGAGTATAGTATTTACTCCTTAGCTCTATGCTGATTTAAGAAAGTAATAAATATATGAAATACATATTATATAAAACATCCTCAAATCACAGAAATACCTTCCAAAGATTTGAAATACCCTATAAAGATGGAAATTAGTTGCTACACTGTGTGAAAATGGCCACAACAATATACAGAAATAAGGAGATTAATTTAGACTTTATTATTTTATAAGGAGAACAACTTAGTACATGAGATCAGGGCAGTGCAAAAAGAGGATTGGTCGCCATAATAAACCTGTGGCACATTCCTCTATTCTTTTAGTGCTTCTCAGGTGCTATAGTTAAACGTATAAAAAGTAGAGAAAGGAGGGTGCCGACAGACCTACAATCTATTAAATAATCCACTTGCACTATATGTAATAGCTGACACTTGTTTTTTGTCTAGTCAGCAATGTATCTCCCAGACTATAAGGAGAAAATTGAACCTCTTATATTTAGCATATACTTGTAGGACCAGTACTTGCTATTCAAGAACTTGTTATGTCATATAATAATGACAGAAATGCAAGGTTATTCTAGCTGAAGAAGGATAATGGAGTGTCCAGAATGGATTTTTCAGGAACATACCAAGAACCATTTGAAATAATGTAATGGCAACCTCAGGTGTTTAGAAATAATGGTCCAGATAGATGTCAGTGGTATTCAGCAAATTTATTAAAGCAACAGGAACACCTATAGCATCAAATAAGCAGCCAGGAACTATACAAAATTCTGGTGCTAGCTACATTTTCAAATCAAATGAACATTCCCACATATACCCAATTTAATTATTAAAATTTTATATTTTTGTAAATAAAAGAAGTATATATTTTCTTGAATTTTCATTGATTAATATTACTACCACCTAACTATATAATTAGCATATCAATATATTTCCCCCTGAGATCCTCATGGAGATGCATCCTCATTAAGTTCCCTAATTAGAAAGAACACTCTAACCTTAAGATTTAGTTGCTTGCACTATAATGGAGGAGGAGAAATGAAGAGAAAGGATATTCAGCATAAACAAAACAAAAATCTCTTTACCATTTTAGAATGTTTTAAATTATAGAAAGGTAATCTTTGAAATAAAACTCAAGAGCAATACACAATTAAAGAGTCCATGTGGAATGAAGAGATCAAGACTATCTCTGAGCCTCCCATATGGAAGTAAATCCTATCTTTCACTTTCTATCAGAAACTCACAGAGGGGTTTCCTCAGGCCTTTGTATTGCTAATGTTGCAAGCTCTTCTCATTTACTGAACAATGTAAGCATCTTCACAGTTTTGTCAGTCCATCTCTTTTTTCCCCCTAGAGGCTCATGTACAGGAAGTCTCTTTTTCTCCCTCTTCTCTTCCTTTGCCTTCTCCTCTCCTCTTCTTTTCTCTCTACATAGATATATATATTTGTGTGTGTGTATACAGACATATATATATATGCATATATATATATATACATACTTATAAACTATATGTATATACATACCTTATATGTATATAAAAATACCTCTGCTAAAATTACTCAATTAAAAAAATTTAAGGTTGAAAACCAAATTTATAGGTCTTTCATAAAGTCAAGGAAGATGGCAGAATCTTCAAGAGTCAATGTTATGCTTTAAAATATTTTTAAATAGAATATTTAAAATAACTTATATTAACTTTCACCTGACATTTAAAAACGATATTTACCATACTCTTTAATAGACTGTTTAACCATGAGAAATATTTACAAAGAAAATTAAAACACCACACCATCCCTGTCTTCTGAAAATTGCAGTGATGGGATGTAGACCTAAGACATAAAAAGAAATGCTTAAATAAATCACAAGTTAATGCATGATGCATATTATTATATAAAATAAAAGCTTATTTTCTGTTCTCTATAGCTTATTTAATTAACAACTTCAATCATTCATTCAACCATTACTTGAGTTTTGACTTAGTGCTAAGTACTATGCTAGTGCCAAGAAACAAAGTGAACAGTACATTTTTCCTCCCTTCAAAAAACTTAAAGCCCAGTTAGAAGACAAAGATCATAAAGAGCAAACTATAAAACAGTAAAAGTTTTTCAAATAAAATTAGTGCTTAATACAACAAATGGGTTGAAGCTAGGGAGCCATGGAAAGCATCTAAAAAAAGGTGTCATTGCCGTGACCGGTTTGGCTCAGTGGATAGAGCGTCAGCCTGCGGACTCAAGGATCCCAGGTTCGATTCCAGTCAAGGGCATGTACCTTGGTTGCGGGCACATCCCCAGTAGGGGGTGTACAGGAGGCAGCTGATCGATGTTTCTCTCTTATCAATGTTTCTAACTCTCTATCCATCTCCCTTCCTCTCTGTAAAAAATCAATAAAATATATATATTAAAAAAAAAAAAAAGATGTCATAGCCCTAGCCAGTTTGGCTCAGTGGATAGAGGCACCAGCCTGCGGACTGAAAAGTCCTGGGTTCCATTATGGTCAAAGGCAGGTACCTCAGTTGCAGGCTCCATCTCCAGCCCTGATTGGGGTGCATGTGGGAGGCAACCAATGGATGTGTCTCTCTCACATCAATGTCTCTGTCTGCCTCCCTTCCACTCTCTCTAAAAAACAATGGAAGAATATCCTGAGGTGAGGATTAACAAAGATAATAAATAAAAAAACAAACAAACAACTTGAAGATCATGGTTGCAACAAGTGCATTCAACATATTTCTTGTGGGAAACTATAAATAGATTATCATATTTGGAAGACAAATGACTGGGACAGAGATGGAGTTAGAGATGAGGCTGGAGACAGAAGGAAAATATGAATTTGTAAGAACTACTAAGAATTTTTACTGTATTCTATTGGTAATAGTGAGGACTCATATGTGGAAAATTAAGTCCAGGGAAAACAAAGAAGGCACAAATACAAGGCATGCAATTAAAATGTCTAAGGTATAAAAGGCCTAATGAAAGTCATACGGAATGAAAATTCTGATCTGGAAAAAATATTTATTTTAGTCACTTTCAGAAATATATCTAGCATTATAAAGAGCCTATTGTTATAGAGATAAAAATATATCATACATTCAAAATGACCCTAAAGTTTTTTCTAATCCCAAGAGAAAAAGAGATGAGAGTGAATCATAGTTTTCAGACAACTGTGTATGTATAGAGATTACCTAATGAGCATAGTAGTATAAATCTAGACAATAAAATAGCTCTTTGTATGGGTCTTTTTTTGTATTCATAAACTATTAA